>NC_092207.1:81424767-81432243 GCF_043381705.1 Parasteatoda tepidariorum | reverse complement strand
CAGAAAAAAGTAGCCACGAAAACTAATTTCAGTGTGCTCAAGTGCGTGAAAATGTCATGTTTGGTATTTACTTATTTTTATGGCAACAACGACAGCAACATCGTTAATACAGCTGTAATAAAGCACTATTATTTCCCTAATTTAGGCAGCTAGACAATTTTGACTTTCTGTTTAGACAACATTGTTTAGTTAAATTTTGTTCTTATTTTTTAAGTTTAAGAATATAATTTTTTTCATAATAAGAGGTAAAATATTTTATTTTTTTTAAAAAGTAGGAATTAATCAAGCCAGAAAAATCTACTCATACTGTAATAGCTACCTAAATAATAATCGTATAAATGTGAATATTCCATAGAAAACCATTGAATTTAACCAAAAAATAACTTACCAACAAATAGGGAATTAAACCAGTATACAAACATGCTAAAAATTTATTGATTTATACAGTAATATCCAAATGACGGTTTTTTTTCGCAAGTTCGTTTAAAATGTCTTCTACAGCTGGGGTAAATTTTCTATGAATGCTTAAAAGCTCCAATCCATTCATTCTATTATTTCCCGTTGAGTTGCGTAAATAAGTCTTCAAACGGCGTAAAGTCGAAAGGGATCTTTCGTTTGCACTCGCAGAGCATCCGCCACAGTTTTTGGAACACTACCTCCGTCTTCACTAATCCTTTTTAATCTTTTATACCAGAATTTTAGTTCAGACTTAAGGCTTTCTTTACAGGTATCCAAATATTGAGTGCATGATTCCACCAATGCTTCAAAATCTTTTATGTTTGAAGGTTGGCAAATGAAAGGATCGGCAGGTAGAAGACACTGAAATCCTTTCAAAATATCACGATGCGATACAAATCTTAAGTCTAATTGTGTTATAAAATTTTCTATGAATGGAATAAAAGCACTAAATCTGAAATATGTTTAGGGTGTCGATGAGGGAAAATTATCGCGATTTTTCTGTACCCCGTTATTCTAGGGATTTGTATGGAAGTGGAAGATCCAATGCTTGTTAGCATAAGAGAAGAAGAGCTGAATATATCAGAGAATGTTTCAGTGGCATTTTCACGCATTAATTTCAGATCTTTAATGATATCTTCTGCAAGACTCACTGCCTCTATCAAATCTATGCTTGGTTTTTGTAGGTATCTACAAAGATGGATTGTTATGGTGAAAACTTTGTAAAATGCACAAAAGAGATATTACGAACTGGCAATTAGATACTGTGCACAGTAAAGAATTAGCTTGGGTAGCTGATTCCTTATCCCTCCATTCTGATATTTTTTTGTAGTGTTTCAGCGATAAGCTCGAAAAGTTCCACCACAGCGGTTACTGGGTCGTATCTTTCCATCCAACGGGTTGCACATAGCTGTTTAATTTTCTCCCTCTTAGAGCTGGTTTCCATCTCCTCTATTGCTGAAGATAGGACATACTGTCTTTTTGGCGTATTTAAAAAGTCGTATAATGTTTTAATTGTCCCTAAGCAATTTCTAATGCCAGTTATTTCGCATGCATTTGATACAGCCAAATTGAGGCTATGAGCAGAGCAATGTACATAGAGTGCTGATCGGACAATACTTCTTACGTGGGCTTGTACACCATTAATTTTTCCACTCATTGATGCAGCACCACCGTACCCCTGTCCACGTAACTTTTTTATATCAACTTTCATAGACTGTAATTGGTCTAACATTGTTGTTGCTATTGCTTTTCTGGTTAAGTCATGCTGTTCGGTGATGTTAAATTTTTTTTTATCGACATATCGAACGCAAAACGATAATTGCTCTATACCTGCAATATCAGTTGTTTCATCTGCAAGAATGGAAAATCAAGTTGCATCATTAATCTTGCTGACTAGTTTTTGCAGGATTAAAATATTGCAAACCTCAATAAGTTCTGAAATCGAGGCGTGGTATACTGAGCATTTTTTCTGCTTGACTCTAAAATGTTCTTAAGAGTCGAATCGTTCTTACTCCGGAAACGAAGCAATGCCCGAAAATTTTTGTCGTTCTCTTCACCTGGTTGCTCAGTAATTATTTCCTAATCTTTATGTCCTCTTAGAGCGAGACCTTAATTTCCACAAAATAGGATGGTTTCAATGATTGGAGTAATGTTTTTTCTATTTTCTAATTTTCTTGCTTGCTGCACTGTCAGCTTCATCTTTCCAAGTAAAATATCGTTTAATGTCCCAGCAGTTTCGATCGATTTTTTGTGATAAAGACATTTCTCGTGTTCAGAAAATCGCTCTACAGCATTTTTCCAGTTGTCAAATTTTACATTGCACAGTTGGCCTAAAGGTTGCTTTCCAGAACCGGCACCACTTGGGGCGAAAAGTACACAAAATNTCGTTTAATGTCCCAGCAGTTCCGATCGATTTTTTGTGATAAAGACATTTCTCGTGTTCAGAAAATCACTCTACAGCATTTTTCCAGTTGTCAAATTTTGCATTGCACAGATGGCCTAAAGGTTGCTTTCCAGAATCGGCACCACTTGGGGCGAAAAGTACACAAAATTTGCAAAAAGCACCACCCTTAACCTCTGAATATGCAAGCCATTCCCAGTGATAAAACCATTTGTACTGAAATTTCAATTTTCTTTTTCCTTTTTCAGGAAAAAAAAAGCTGGATTTGGTTCCCAAAATTTTTTTAGTACATCCAGTTTTTTATCCTCGCATGTATTATCTTCCGAAAAAAGTCCAATGTCATATGGGTGGGAAGTAACACTTTGAGGGCCACTTTCACATTCATCAGATTTTATTACGCTAGAAAAGTTTTCGTCAACGGAAGTACATTTCTCTTCAACAGAAAAACTTACATTGGTACTAGATGCTGTCCCCTCACTAATTTCTAATCGTGACTTTTTCTCAAAGTAATTAAATTTTTTGAAATTCTTGCGTTTTGACATCCTAAAGATCCAAGAACAGTAAAAATATATACATATATATTGGCACAGAAATATCCGCTAAGCTACGATCTCAAAGCTTCGAGCTGTAATGAAATACTTCAACGAGAACAGTATCTCCAAAACAAAACAGATTTAGCGATGAGCTCCGAAAGACAAGTGGCAGAGATAATTCTCAGTTTGAATAACTTACTTCACTGTACTCCGTTCCCCCTTTCATATAACTTTTTTTTACCGCAACTACTAAATTCTCAAATTGTCTCAAAGACGACAGAACGTCTACGATTCCAGACCTCGGGAATGCTAGCCAGTCTCGAAAACTATCGCGACTGGCAGGACAGAAAGGAAACAGCGATCGGGGATCGCCCGTAACAGTATCACGTGAATTTGGTTTCAAAAGTATAACCCTATTATTGTAAATGTTTTTTCAGTATACTGAGAAATACCGTGAGAAAAAAAAGTAGGCATAAGGCAAATAAAAATCTATAGTCTTAAAAAATTATAGCCCGCATAATTTCTGCTAAAATTTTTATTTTTGTCTGTATTATTTTGAAAATTCACTTTGTCTGAGCTCAAGGGGGGGTGTTTAAACCCCTACCCCCCCCGCGTTTGCCCCTGCTGTCAGCATCGTGACAGCTAAAACAAGGGTAGTTCCATTGAGAGCAATTTCACTCCCACGTATTAAATTATAGGCAGTGCATCTGCTATCTAAATTGTTTGATACAATTTCAAGATCGATGAATAAATTCTTGGATCAAGTTCTACGTTGCATGGATTCAGAAATAATTTTTAGCTGGATACGATCAGATTCATTAAAAGATCAATTTGTCAGAAAAAAGTAGCCACGATCACATCTTTGACTGAATCAATAACTTGGCATCACGTCTCTGGTCATTCCAATACTGCCGACAGTGCCTCTCGAGGAATATTTTCCGAAGAAGCTGATGGACTTGAAACTTTAGTGACAGGGTCCAGATCGGCTGACTAATGCAAATTCAGCATTTATTGAAGCCAAACTATGTTCACACTTCCATCCCTGACTCTATAATACACGCCTCATCAGTTGAAAGTAATTCCATTCAAGATTTAATTCAAAAATATTCATCATTCAGCAAATTAATAAGAGTGATTGCTTGGTGTAAAAGATTCATTTTCAGCTCGAGAAATTCAGAAAGTAAGATTAAGGGTAGTCTTCTAGTTTGAGAACTGGATAATTCTCCTATTGTCATTATTAAAGAAATTTAAAGGGTAAATTTCAATGCTGAAATGAGGTCAATTAAAACTAAAGGCTGTGTTTCAAGAAACTTTAAAATTCCTAACCCTTTCATAACCATAACCCTTTCTAGACTCTGACAAGGTCTTAAGAATTGGAGGGAGATTCAAAAATTCAAATCTGACTCTGTCGGCCAAACATCCCATTCTTTTACCCCGAAGTCATTATTTAGTCAATCTCATTATAAAATACTATTTATAAGCTTCTGTTACATTCTGGCACCTCCATTGTTTTATCTTTAATTCGACAAAAATTTTAGTTTCCAGCTGGAAGAAGCATGGAAAAAAAATTCTTAGATGCTGTATAACTTGTTCAAATGTAAATGCTGTTTGCACAAGCCAGCTCATGGCCAATTTGCTTCATGAACGAGTTATTCCATTAAAACCTTTCCAACGTGTTGGGCTGGACTCTGCAAGCCCAATTTCAACCAAACCAAATTTACCCAGATCTAAAGACATCCTAAAGTCGTACATTGCACTTTTCATCTCTTTAGCTACGAATTCTGTCCACTTGGAACTTGCCTCTGATTTGTCAACAAAAGCCTTCGTAGCATCTTTTCGTCGATTTATTGCGAGACGAAGGTTGCCCTCTGTTGTATACAGTGGTAGTGCCACAAATTTTAAGGGAGCCAGTAACTTTTCGAAGTCTCTGTACAAAATTGTACGAGACAATTCAGTCTAAGATTTTTCCAGCAACCTTCAAATCTCATGACACTTTATTCCACTTGCGACATCTCATTTTGGCGGACTCTGGGAGTCCATCATTAAATCAACCAAGACACACCTGCTGAAAGTATGCGGCTCAGCTATACTGAATTTTGAAGAACTGGCTACGCTCTTGTGTCAAATTGAGGCTTGCTTCAATTCTCGATCGTGAAGTCCATTAACCTCTGAAATAAGTGATCTAGAGGCTCTTAACACAGTACATTTTCTTGTGGGTGCTGTACTTCGTGCCTTGCCTGAGAGAGACCCATCACGTCTACGTGTCTCTAGTCTAGATGGCCTTTAATTCAAAACTTCGCGCTCAATTTTAGACCAAATGGAGTTTTCTTTTTTCATCATGTATTAAAATTTTAACGAAATGTTAATGCATAATTTTTTTAAAAATAAATTATGCGAATCTTATAAAATTTATTTTTTATTTCAAAATAAAGTTATATGAAAAAATTAAATAAAAAATTTACCTTTAGGAGTTGTGGTTCCAATTATACCATTCGTCGTCATTTTGTCATCTGGAAAAAAAAAATTTGTGTTACGAACGAGGTACAAAGATGACTTTGATGCAATTCTAGGGAAAGAATAATGATAAAAAAAATTATGCATAATATATCTTTTTTTTACCAAAGCACATTTTGCAAAATTTGTGTGAACATAGATATTTTTAATTAAACTTTGTTTTACTTATTGAAAAAAGGAAATGGAATTATTCTAAACGAACAAATTAGAGAAAAATTTTGTACTGTGGATTTACATATCTAAAACTTAATGGAATTTTTAAAATTTAATCTATGATGAAACATAAACTAATATAAAAATGGTACTGTAATCACCGCTCATAACTATATTTTAGAAAACTTTTTAAAAAGGAAGTGAAAAACATGCGCAGTTGAGATACCATGAATAAATATTTAAGCAAGGAGAAAACGCTAACACTTTTCAGAATTCGTTGAAACAAAGCAAGATTAAAAATATTTTGCTTGTATATAATGAGTTAGTTTCAAACAACAGCGTAATGAAAAATGATTCTAAATATTGGAAGGAAAACAAGTAATAGTAAATTTTGAAAAAATTGGAATTATTCAGTTTTACTTATCATGTCAGCTTATGCTTAGTCTTGTGCATGATTTTGTAATCTTTATTAATACCAGTTTTGATAGTTTGCTCTTTTTCCACCTTATAAGAAAAACGGGTATTTAGCTATCATATTCTATAAAACGAGAAATAGGAATTTGATTAGTGCAATGGAAAAATATGTATTGAATTGGATAAGAACTCACCACTTTCGTCATCACATACGGCAATAATGAATGGAAGACAAACTGTGCCCAACAATATCCAATTTAAAAAATGTGTTTTTCTGAAAAAGAATAAGCGATGGAAAAAAGTAAGAAATGTAAAGTTATTCTTTAGAGATAATATTCGAAAAAAATATATGCATACTTCATTGAATATTAAAAACGTATTCGCTTGATCGCTTGAATTTGTTCTTAGTTATTTCGTAGTGGCACCTTAGCAGGATGAATATTTAAAACATCCCATAAAATGACTTACCTAGGACTCCTCAAAGTTTAGCGAGCTAGAAATAACGCAAATATTGTAAACATTTGCATGCTCACAGAAAAAAAATTTTTTTCGTTACTTGTCGGTCTTTTTCTTGATCCACAATTCACTTCCCCGCCTGGTTTACACTGTTTTTTGACTCCGTCAAAAAGAAAATTATTTCTACATGTTCTCAATCTTGGAGAAAAGAAAGTGCATTGGTAGTATTTGGAACAGTCATTTGGATCAGGAAAATATCCCCCGAAGCTTGGACACTGGAATGGAACATCTGTAACATACAGAAAATACACTAATTACCTTAAAAGTATTTTTTTATATGAGCTGTGCCGAACATTTATATAAAAAACTATTTGTTGCTCAGGTTTTGTGCACAAATTTGATTTTTGAAATTTTTCCAGAAACTATATTAACAGTTTTACGTTAACGTCATATTTTAGTTTCGATATTAAGTAGGAAAATTCCGTACAATAATATATTTTTTGGCGAGTTTGGTAGAATATTGGTGATCGAAATGGGCTACACGTGGCGTAGAGCAGAACTTTCTACTCATGGCAACACTTCGCCTGATTTCATCATTAGCGTGTGGAGAGTCATAGGAGTAGGGAGTACTTCAGTTTGTCTCTCGATTTTCAAATAGATTAAAATCTTAAGTTAGGAAACTTGATGGTAGGGGAGAGTGGGGTCAATTGTAACATTTTTTAATTAACTATTTTTAACTAACAAAAATTCCACTATATTATTAGTATTAATTGAAAGACGAGTAAAGTAGACTATCCTCTACTAGAAAAAAAAATATATACCTTATTTTAAATGTTATTATTTTAGTTATTAACAATTTTTGACAGTCGTGCACTTGTTACAATTATCCCCACTTACGGAGTCAATTGTAACAGTTCATAAATTCAACTAAAACATAGTTAATTATACATATTATCATAGTTGTGATATATTTTTTTATTGATCAAAATAGTAGTGATATTTTAGGAGTAAAAATAATAATGAGCAGAGACCTAAAGGGTTAAACTT
>NC_092207.1:81411582-81424142 GCF_043381705.1 Parasteatoda tepidariorum | reverse complement strand
CAAACACGCTAAAAATTTATTGATTTATACTGTAATATCCAAACGACGGGTTTTTTTTTGCAAGTTCGTTTAAAATGTCTTCGACAGCTGGGGTAAATTTTCTATGAATGCTTAAGAGCGCCAATCCATTCATTCTATTATTTCCCGTTGAGTTGCGTAAATAAGTCTTCAAACGGCGCAAAGTCGAAAAGGATCTTTCGTTTGCACTCGTTGAAACAGGTAGAACGACCAATATTTCTAGGAGTTTGAAAATGTTTGGTGTTATATCTTTATTGCACATTCCAAGAGCATCCGCCGCAGTTTTTGGAACACTACCTCCGTCTTCACTAATCCTTTTTAATCTTTTATACCAGAGTTTTAGTTCAGACTTAAGGCTTTCTTTACAGGTATCCAAATCTCCAGCGTAAAATTCCACTAATGCTTCAAAAGCCTTTATGTTTGAAGGTTGGCAAATGAAAGGATCGGCAGGTAGAAGACACTGAAATCCTTTTAAAATATCCCGATGCGATACAAATCTTAAGTCTAATTGTGTTATAAAATTTTCTATGAATGGAATAAAAACACTAACTCTGAAATATGTTTCGGGTGTCGATGAGGTAAAATTATCGCGATTTTTCTGTATCCCGTTACTCTAGGGATTTGCATCCAATGCTTGTTAACATAAGAGAAGAAGAGCTGAATATACCAGAGAATGTTTCAGTGGCATTTTCACGCATTAATTTTAGATCTTTAATGACATCTTTTGCAAGACTCACTGCCTCTATCAAATCTATGCTTGGTTTTTGTAGCTATCTACAAAGATGGATTGTTATGGTGAAAACTTTGTAAATTGCACAAAAGAGATATTACGAACTTGCAATTAGATACTGTGCACAGTAAAGAATTAGCTTGGGTAGCTGATTCCTTATCCCACCATTCTGATATTTTTTGTAGTGTTTCAGCGATAGGCTCGAAAAGTTCCATCACAGCGGTTACTGGGTCGTATCTTTCCATCCAACGGGTTGCACATAGCTGTTTAATTTTCTCCCTCTTAGAGCTGGTTTCCATCTCCTCTATTGCTGAAGATAGGACATACTGTCTTTTTGGCGTATTTAAAAAGTCGTATAATGTTTTAATTGTCCCTAAGCAATTTCTAATGCCAGTTATTTCGCATGCATTTGATACAGCCAAATTGAGGCTATGAGCAGAGCAATGTACATAGAGTGCTGATGGGACAATACTTCTTACGTGGGCTTGTACACCATTAATTTTTCCTCTCATTGATGCAGCACCACCGTACCCCTGTCCGCGCAACTTTTTTATATCAACTTTCATAGACTGTAATTGGTCTAACATTGTTGTTGCTATTGCTTTTCTGGTTAAGTCCTGCACAGGAATGAATTGCAAAAACTGTTCGGTGATGTTAAAATTTTTTTTAATCGACATATCGAACGCAAAACGATAATTGCTCTATACCTGCAATATCAGTTGTTTCATCTGCAAGAATGGAAAATCAAGTTGCATCATTAATCTTGCTGACTAGTTTTTGCAGGATTAAAATATTGCAAACCTCAATAACTACGTTCTGAAATCGAAGGGTGGTATGCTGTGCATTTTTTCTGCTTGACTCTAAAATGTTCTTAAGAGTCGAATCGTTTTTACTCCGGAAACGAAGCAATGCCCGAAAACTTTTGTCGTTCTCTACACCTGGTTGTTAAGCAATTATTCCCTAATCTTTATGTCCTCTTTGGTAATTTTCTTAATTTCAGTTTTAATATTGCAAGAATCAAGTAGTGATCTGATCCAACCAAAGAAGACGGGACATAAAAGAATAAGCTATGACATTGCTAAGTTAAAAGCCAAAGAGTGCAGACAAGAATTTTCAATCGAGTTGAAAAACAGATTTGAGCTGTTAAAGGAAGAAGAAAATCATGGCAACACTAAGCAATCAGAAAATGAGGTAAAAGAAAAAGTTGAAGAGACTTGGGAACATATCAAAAACATTTATTGCGACGTAGCAGAAAAAGTGTTGGGTAAAAAGAAAGGAAAGAAAAGCAAAGAATGGATTACGGGTGAAACATTAATACTAATTGAAAGCAGAAGGAAAAAGAAAATACAGATGGAAACTACAAAGTCTGAAAGATTATTTAATCGGTATAGACAGCAGTATAGTCAAATTGATAGAGAAGTAAAAAAGTCAGCCAGAAAAGACAAAAGGAAATATTTCACAGACCTTGCCACTGAGGCTCAAGATGCAGCGCAAAAAGGACAAATAAGTACTTTCTACCAGAAAGTGAAACAAATAAAAGGAAATAAACGAAATTCGCAATGTGCAGTACGAGACAAAAACAATAAGTTACTTACTACGGATTAGAGGATCGAAGAAAGATGGAGAAAATGTTTTGAAGATACGCTTAACGCACACCATGTTGAAAATTCTGAGCAACTCCCAAATGTTACATTAAATGTAGCATCTACTGTAGATTTTTCTTTAGAAGATATCTCGCTGGATGAGATACAGAGTGCCCTGAGGGCCACAAAACCAAAGAAGGCTGCAAGGAGAGATGCAATCGTGGCAGAGATGCTTAAGGCAGATGTTGAAACCACTACAAGACAGTTGCAAAAGCTCTTCAATGAAATCTGGAGAAATGAAAGAATACCAGAACAATGGAAAGAAGCTGTAATAGTGAAAATTCCCAAGAAAGGCGATCTAACAAAATGCGAAAATTGGAGGGGCATTAGCCTACTTTCCATACCGGGAAAAATATTTGGAAGAATAATTTTGAATAGACTAAAACATGAAATTTATGGAATTTTAAGAGAAGAACAAGCAGGTTTCCGCAGTGGAAATGGAACAATGCAGCAAATCTTCACACTTAGAAATATCATCGAGCAAAGCTTAGAATTTAACACCTCTTTATATTTAAACTTTATTGATTTCAGTAAAGCCTTTGATTCAGTTAAGAGAGAGAAATTATGGGAAATTTTATCACATTATAATATACCAGAAAAATATATCAACATAATCAAAGATATGTATGATAACAGCAAAGCATGTAAAGTAGTAAATGGAGAATTAACTGAATTCTTTTTAGTAAAAACTGGAGTGAGACAGGGATGTGTTTTATCGGGATTTTTATTTATACTGGTGATAGACTGGATTATGCGAAACAGCTTGAAAGATGAAAAAAGAGGAATAAGGTGGAATTTCACAACTAATTTAGAAGACCTTGATTTTGCTGATGACATCGTACTTATTTCATCCAAATGTACAGACCTTCAGCTTAAAACAGACAAATTCAACAAATATTCAAATAGTGTAGGTTTATTCATGAACAAGAAGAAAACTAAAGTTATGAGAATAAATCAAAAGAAAAATGACAAAATTAAAATCGAAAATCACGAAATAGATGACATAGAGTCATTTAGCTATTTAGGTTTTACTGTAGATAAAAAAGGTGGAAGTAGTGAAGATATTAGACAGAGAATAATCAAAGCACGAACATGTTTTAAGGGATTACATAAATTTTGGAGAGAGTCAAATATTGAAATAAAGACAAAAATAGTTGTTTACAAAGCTATTGTTAGAGCAGTACTATTATATGACGCAGAAACCTGGAAACAGACTAAGATCGAAATACAAAAATTAGAAACCTTTCAAAACAAATGTTTAAGATTTATTTTTAAAATTTTCTGGCCTTACAAAGTATCAAATCAAAATCTATTAAAGAAAGCTAAAATAAAAACAATCGAAGATGAAATTAAAAAACGAAGATGGAGCTGGCTCGGACATATCCTTAGAATGCCCAAAGAAAAAATTTCATCTGTTGCGCTTACATGGTCCCCTGATGGTAAGAGAACAAGAGGAAGACCCAGACTTACCTTCCAGCGCATGTTTTTGGGCGAATTAAAAGAATGTGGAATATCTGGCTGGGAGGAAGCAAGATCTATTGCTAAATCTGGAGGGATATGCTGGAGGCCTTAAGTGCCCAAGGCACGTAGAGGATAAGTAAGTAAGTAAGTTATGTCCTCTTAGAGAGAGACCTTAATTTTCACAAAATAGGATGGTTTCAATGATTGGAGTAATGTTTTTTCTATTTTCTAATTTTCTTCTGCTTGCTGCACTGTCAGCTTCATCTTTCCAAGTAAAATATCGTTTAATGTCCCAGCAGTTTCGGTCGATTTTTTGTGATAAAGACATTTCTCGTGTTCAGAAAATCGCTCTACAGCATTTTTCCAGTTGTCAAATTTTACATTGCACAGTTGGCCTAAAGGTTGCTTTCCAGAACCGGCACCACTTGGGGCGAAAAGCACACAAAATTTGCAAAAAGCACCACCCTTAACCTCTGAATATGCAAGCCATTTCCAGTGATAAAACCATTTGTACTGAAATTTCGATTTTCTTTTTCCTTTTTCAGGAAAAAAAAGCTGGATTGGGTTCCCAAAATTTTTTTAGTATATCCAGTTTTTTATCCTCGCATGTTTTTTATCCTCGCATGTAACTTCTGAAAAAAGTCCAATGTCATATGGGTGGGAAGTAACACTTTGAGGGCCACTTTCACATTCATCAGATTTTGTTACGCTAGAAACGTTTTCTTCAACGGAAGTACATTTCTCTACAACAGAAAAACTTACATTGGTACTAGATGCTGTCCCCTCACTAATTTCTAGTCGAGACTTTTTCTCAAAGTAATTAAATTTTTTAAAGTTCTTACGTTTTGACATCCTAAAGATCCAAGAACAGCAAAAATATATACATATATATTGGCACAAAAATATCCGCTAAGTTACGATCTCAAAGTTTCGAGCTGTAATGAAATACTTCAACGAGCACAGTATCTGCAAAACAAAACAGATTTAGCGATGAGCTCCGAAAGACAAGTGGCAGAGATAATTCTCAGTTTGAATAACTTACTTCACTGTAGTCCGTTCCCCCTTTCATATAACTTTTTTTTTTTACCGCAACTACTAAATTCTCAAATTGTCTCAAAGACGACAGAACGTCTAGGATTCCAGACCTCGCGAATGCCAGCCAGTCTCGAAAACTATCGCGACTGGTAGGACAGAAAGGAACCAGCGATCGGGGCTCGCCCGTAACAGCATCACGTGAATTTGGTTTCAAAAGTACAACCCTATTATAGTAAATGTTTTTTCAGTATTCTGAGAAATACCGTGAGAAAAAAAAAGTAGGCATAAGGCAAATAAAAATCTATAGTCTTAAAAAATTATAGCCCACATAATTTCTGCTAAAATTTTTATTTTTGTCTGTATTATTTTGTAAATTCACTTTGTCTGAGCTCAAGGGGTGTGTTTAAACCCCTAACCCCCGCGTTTGCCCCTGCTGTCAGCATCGTGACAGCTAAAACAAGGGTAGTTCCATTGAGAGCAATTTCACTCCCACTTATTAAATTATAGGCAGTGCATCTGCTAGCTAAATTGTTTGATACAATTTCAAGATCGATGAATAAATTCTGGGATCAAGTTCTACGTTGCATGGATTCATTAAAAGATCAATTTGTCAGAAATAAAGTAGCCTTGATCACATCTTTGACTGAATCAATAACTTGGCATCACGTCTCTGGTCATTCCAATACTGCCGACTGTGCCTCTCGAGGAATATTTTTCTAAGAAACTGATGAACTTGAAACTTTGGTGATAGGGTCCAGATTGGCTGAATAATGAAAATTCAGCATTTATCGAAGAGGTACAGCCAAACTAGGTTCAAATAGGTTCCAAACTAGGTTCTGACACTTCCATCCCTGACTCTATAATACAAGCCTCATCAGTTTAAAGTAATTCCATTCAAGATTTAATTCAAAAATATTCATAGTCAGCAAATTAATAGGAGTGATTGCTCGGTGCAAAAGATTCATTTTCAGCTCGAGAAATTCAGAAAGTAGGATAAAGGGTAGTCTTCAAGTTTGAGAACTACATAATTCTCTTATTGTCATTATTAAAGAAATTTAAAGGGTAAATTTCAATGCTGAAATTAAGTCAATTGAAACAAAAGGTTGTGTTTCAAGAAACTATAAATCATAACCCTTTCATAACCATAACCCTTTCTGGACTCTGACAAGGTCTTAAGAATTGGAGGGAGACGCAAAAATTCAAATCTGACACTGGCGGCCAAACATCCCATTCTTTTACTGCGAAGTCATCATTTAGTCAAGCTCATTATAGAATACTATCATAAGCTTCCGTTACATTCCGGCACCTCTGTTGTTTTATCTTTGATTTGCCAAAAATTTTGGTTTCCAGCTGGGAGAAACACAGTAAGAAAAATTCTTAGATGCTGTACAACTTGTTTAAAGGTAAATGCTGTTTATACAAGCCAACTCATGGCCAATTTGCCTCGTGAACGAGTTATTTCATTAAAACCTTTCCAACTTGTTGGGCTGGACTCTGGAAGCCCCATTTCAACCAAACCAAATTTACCCAGATCTAAAGACACCCTAAAGTCGTACATTGCACTTTTCATCTGTTTAGCTACGAATTCTGTCCACGTGGAACTTGTCTCTGATTTGTCAACAGAAGCCTTCTTAGCATCCTTTCGTCGATTTATTGCTTGACGAGGGTTGCCCTCTGATATGTGCAGCGCTAATGCCACAAATTTTAAGGGAGCCAGTAACTATTTGAAGTCTCTGTAGAAAATTGTATGGGACAATTCAGTCCAAGATTTTTCCACCAACCTTCAAATCTCATGGCACTTTATTCCACCAGCAACACCTCATTTTGGCGGACTGTGGAATTCCAATATTAAATCTACCAAGACACGACTGCTGAAAATATGAGGCTTAGCTATACTGAATTTTGAAGAATTTCTTGTGTCAAATTGAGGCTTGCTTCAATTCTCGACCGTTATGTCTATTAACCTCTGAAATAAATGATCTAGAGGCTCTTTCTCCAGTACATTTTCTTGTGGGTGCTCCACTTCTTGCATTGCCTGAGAGAGACCCATCACTATCCATGTGTCTCAAGTCTAGATGGTCTTTAATTCAAAACTTCGTATTCAATTTTGGACAAAATGGAGTAAAGAGTTTAAATTTTGGACCAAATGGAGTTTTTTTTTATTATCATGTATTAAAATTTTAACGCATAAATTTTTTTAAAATAAATTATTCGAATCATTTAAAATTTATTTCTCATTTCAAAATAAAGTGCTATGAAAAAATTAAATTAAAAATTTACCTTTAGGAGTTGTGGTTCCAATTACACCATTTGTCGTCATTTTGTCATCTAGAAAAATAATTTTTTTGCATTACGAACGAGGTACAAAGATGACTTAAATGCAATTCTAGAGAAAGGGTAATGACAAAAAAGAAAAATGATGCATAATATATCTTTTTTTTTCTTTTTTTCTTTTCTATACCAAAGCACATTTTGCGAAATTTGTGTCAACATAGATATTTTTAATTAAACTTTGTTTTACTTATTAAAAAAAGGAAATAAAATTTTTTTGAACGAACAAATTAAAGAAAAATTTTGTACTGTGGATTTACATCTATAAAACTAAATGGAATTTTTAAAATTTAATCTAAAATGAAACATAAACTAATATACAAATGGTACTGTAATCACCGCCCGTAACTATATTTTAGAAAACTTTTTAAAAATGAAGTGAAAAAACATGCACAGTTGAGATACCATGAATAAATATTTAAGCAAGGAGAAAACGCAAACACTTTTCAGAATTCGTTGAAACAAAGCAGGATTAAGAATTGGTTGGTTGTATATAATGAGTTACAACAGCGTAATGAAAATAAATATTGGAGGGAAAACAAGTAATAATAAATTTAAAAAAAAATTGGAATTATTTAGTTTTGCTTATCATGTCAGCTTATGCTTAGTCTTGTGCATGATTTTGTAATCTTTATTAATACCAGTTTTGATAGTTTGCTCTTTTTCCACCTTATAAGAAAAACGGGTATTTAGCTATCATATTCCATAAAACGAGAAATAGGAATTTGATTAGTGCAATGTAAAAATATGTATTGAATTGGATAAGAACTCACCACTTCCGTCATCACATACGGCAATAATGAATGGAAGACAAATGTGCCCAACAATATCCAATTTAAAAAATGTGTTTTTCTGAAAAAGAATAAGCAATGGCGTAACATTTGAAAAAAACAAAAAAAAAACAAATGTAAANAGTATATCCAGTTTTTTATCCTCGCATGTATTATCTTCTGAAAAAAGTCCAATGTCATATGCGTGGGAAGTAACACTTTGAGGGCCACTTTCACATTCATCAGATTTTGTTACGCTAGAAACGTTTTCTTCAACGGAAGTACATTTCTCTTCAACAGAAAAACTTACATTGGTACTAGATGCTGCCCCCTCACTAATTTCTAGTTGTGACATTTTCTCAAAGTAATTAAATGTTTTAAAATTCTTGCGTTTTGACATCCTAAAGATCCAAGAACAGCAAGAATATATACATATATATTGGCACAGAAATATCCGCTAAGCTACGATCTCAAAGTTTCGAGCTGTAATGAAATACTTCAACGAGCACAATGTCTCCAAAACAAAACAGATTTAGCGATGAGCTCCGAAAGACAAGTGGCTGAGATAATTCTCAGTTTGAATAACTTACTCCACTGTACCCCATTCCCCCTTTCATATAACTTTTTTTTACCGCAACTACTAAATTCTCAAATTGTCTCAAAGACGACAGAACGTCTAGGATTCCAGACCTCGCGAATGCCAGCCAGTCTCGAAAACTATCGCGACTGGCAGGACAGAAAGGAACCAGCGATCGGGGCTTCAAAAGTACAACCCTATTATAGTAAATGTTTTTTCAGTATTCTGAGAATATACCATGAGAAAAAAAAGTAGGCATAAGGCAAATAAAAATCTATAGTCTTAAAAAATTAGAGCCCGCATAATTTCTGCTAAAATTTTTATTTTTGTCTGTATTATTTTGTAAATTCACTTTGTCTGAGCTCAAGGGGGGTGTTTAAACCCCTAACCCCCAGCGTTTGCCCCTGCTGTCAGCATCGTGACAGCTAAAACAAGGGTAGTTCCATTGAGAGCAATTTCACTCCCACGTATTAAATTATAGGCAGTGCATCTGCTATCAAAATTGTTTGATACAATTTCAAGATCGATGAATAAATTCTGGGATCAAGTTCTACGTTGCATGGATTCAGAAATAATTTTTAGCTAGATACGATCAGATTCATTAAAAGATCAATTTGTCAGAAATAAAGTAGCCATGATCACATCTTTGACTGAATCAATAACTTGGCATCACGTCTCTGGTCATTCCAATACTGCCGACAGGGAGACTAAAAAATTCAAATCTGACTCTGTCGGCCAAACATCCCATTCTTTTACCGCGAAGTCATTATTTAGTCAAGCTCATTATAAAATACTATTATAAGCTTCTGTTACATTCTGGCGCCTCTGTTGTTTTATCTTTAATTCGCCAAAAATTTTGGTTTCCAGCTGGGAGAAACATAGAAGAAAATTTTTTAGATGTTGTATAACTTTGTTTAAAGGTAAATGCTGTTTGCACCAGCCAACTCGAGGCCAATTTGCCTCGTGATCGAGTTATTCTATTAAAAACCTTTCGAACTTGTCGGGCTGGACTTTGCAAGCCTAATTTCAACCAAACCAAATTTACCCAGTTCTAAAGACACCCTAAAGTCGTACATTGCACTTTTCATCTGTTTTGCTACGAATTCTGTCCTCTTGGAACTTGTCTCTGATTTGTCAACAGTAGCCTTCTTAGCATCTTTTCGTCGATTTATTGTGAGACGAAGGTTGCCCTCTGTTGTATACAGTGGTAGTGCCACAAATTTTAAGGGAGCCAGTAACTGTTCGAAGTCTCTGTACAAAATTGTACGAGACAATTCAGTATAAGATTTTTCCAGCAACCTTCAAATCTCATGACACTTTATTCCACTTGCAACATCTCATTTTGGCGGACTCTGGGAGTCCATCATTAAATCAACCAAGACACACCTGCTGAAAGTATGCGGCTCAGCTATACTGAATTTTGAAGAACTGGCTACGCTCTTGTGTCAAACTGAGGCTTGCTTCAATTCTCGATCGTTAAGTCCATTAACCTCTGAAATAAGTGATCTAGAGACTCTTAATCCAGTACATTTTCTTGTGGGTGCTGTACTTCGTGCCTTGCCTGAGAGAGCCCCATCACGTCTACGTGTTTCTAGTCTAGATGGCCTTTAATTCAAAACTTCATGTTCAATTTTAGACCAAATGGAGTTTTCTTTTTTTATCATGTATTAAAATTTTAACGAAATGCTAATGCATAATTTTTTTAAAAATAAATTATGCGAATCTTATAAAATTTATTTTTTATTTCAAAATAAAAGTTATATGAAAAAATTAAATAAAAAATTTACCTTTAGGAGTTCTGGTTCCAATTATACCATTCGTCGTCATTTTGTCATCTGGAAAAAAAAATTTTTTGCGTTACGAACGAGGTACAAAGATGACTTAGATGCAATTCTAGAGATGGAATAATAATAATAAAAAAATTATGCATTAAGTATTTTTTTTTACCAAAGCACATTTTGCAAAATTTGTGTGAACATAGATGTTTTTAATTAAACTTTGTTTTACTTATAGAAAAAAGGAAAGGGAATTATTTTAAACGAACAAATTAGAGAAAAATTTGTACTGTGGATTTACACATCTAAAACTTAATGGAATTTTTAAAATTTAATCTAAGATGAAACATAAACTAATATAAAAAGGTTACTGTAATCACCGCTCATAACTATATTTTAGAAAACTTTTTAAAAAGGAAGTTAAAAAACATGCACAGTTGAGATACCATGAATAAATATTTAAGCAAGGAGAAAACGCTAACACTTTTCAGAATTCGTTGAAACAAAGCAAGATTAAAAATATTTTGTTTGCATATAGTGAGTTAGTTTCAAACAACAGCGTAATGAAAAATGATTCAAAGTATTGGAAGGAAAACAAGTAATAGTAAATTTTAAGAAAATTGGAATTATTCAGTTTTACTTATCATGCCAGCTTATGCTTAGTCTTGTGCATGATTTTGTAATCTTTATTAATACCAGTTTTGATAGTTTGCTCTTTTTCCACCTTATAAGAAAAACGGGTATTTAGCTATCATATTCTATAAAACGAGAAATAGGAATTTGATTAGTGCAATGGAAAAATATGTATTAAATTGGATAAGAACTCACCACTTTTGTCATCACATACGGCAATAATGAATGGAAGACAAACTGTGCCCAACAATATCCAATTTAAAAAATGTGTTTTTCTGAAAAAGAATAAGCGATGGCGTAACATTAGAAAAAAGTAAGAAATGTAAAGTTATTCTTTTTTAGAGATGATATTCGAAAAAAATATATGTATACTTCATTGAATATTAAAAACGTATTCGCTTGATCGCTTGATTTTGTTCTTAGTTATTTCGTAGTGGCACCTTAGCAGGATGAATATTTAAAACATCCCGTAAAATGACTTACTAGGACTCCTCAAAGTTTAGCGAGCTAGAAGTAACGCAAATATTGTAAACATTTGCATGCTCACAGAAAAAAATTTTGTTTCGTTACTTGTCGGTCTTTTTCTTGATCCACAATTCACTTCCCCGCCTGGTTTACACTGTTTTTTGACTCCGTCAAAAAGAAAATTATTTCTACATGTTCTCAATCTTGGAGAAAAGAAAGTGCATTGGTAGTATTTGGAACAGTCATTTGGATCAGGAAAATATCCCCCGAAGCTTGGACACTGGAATGGAGCATCTGTAACATACAGAAAATACACTAATTACCTTAAAGGTATTTTTTTATATGAGCTGTGCCGAACATTTATATAAAAACCCATTAGTTGCTCAGGTTTTGTGTACAAATGTGATTTTTGAAATTTTTCCAGAAACTATATTAACAGTTTTACGTTAACGTCATATTTTAGTTTCGATATTAAGTAGGAAAATTCCGTACAATAATATATTTTTTGACGAGTTTTTTAGAATATTGGTGATCGAAATGGGCTACACGTGGCGTAGAGCAAAACTCTCTACTCATGGCAACACTTCGCATGATTTCATCAGTGGCGTGTGGAGAGTCATAGGAGAAGGGAGTACTTCAGTTTGTCTCTCGATTTTCAAATAGATTAAAATCTTAAGTTAGGAAACTTGATGGAAGGGGAGAGTGGGGTCAATTGTAACATTTTTTACTTAACTATTTTTAACTAACAAAAATTCCAATATATTATCAGTATTAATTGAAAGACGAGTGAAGTAGACTATCCTCTACTAGAAAAAATAATAAATACCTTATTTTAAACGTTATTATTTTTGTTATTAACAATTTTTGACAGTCGTGCACTTGTTACAATTGTCCCCACTTACGGGGTCAATTGTAACAGTTCATAAATTCAACTGAAACATAGTTAATTATGCATATTATCGTAGTTGTGATATATTTTTTTATTGATCAAAATAGTAGTGATATTTTAGGAATAAAAATAATAATGAGCAGAGACCTAAAGGGTTAAACTTTTAACTTTAAGGGGTTAAAAATTTTAATTTATGCTGTGAAAGGTGACAAATAAAATAATGCACATGCAAC
>NC_092207.1:81367759-81411147 GCF_043381705.1 Parasteatoda tepidariorum | reverse complement strand
GCGAAGTCGAGCACTTTACGGTAGCACAGTTTAACGAGGACCAATACCGCACACCCTCGGTCCCTACGCAGACTGATCCAAGTGGTCACCCACCCGCACACTGACCGTAGCCAGTGATGCTTGACTTCGGTGATCTGCTGGGAACCGTGTCTTAACGATCAGTCCACTGCGGGACTGGCGCTGCCCTATAAAAAAATTAAATAATAGTTGTATGAAGAAACATCATTTGTAGGGAGAACGTGGTTTGGCAGAAGTACAAACTAGTAGGCATCTGTGCAACCATTTCAGCTCGAATTGTCTGGATTATAGCAGAATGCATTCTTTTAGTTTTTACCCAGTCAGCAGCGCCATCAGGTAATAAATTTTGTAACTAATCTTAGGAGTTATAGATAAAAAGGAATGAAAATCTGGTCTTCTAAGAATATGACGCCCCTCGTAAACAGAGACAAAAGTAAGGTATTCACTGGAAATTTTCAATACTCCTTTCCGGTTTTAAATTCTTGTTATTGTTTGCACTAAAGTCTCCATTACAGTTACAAGGTTAAACATTTTTATCATGTATTAAAACTTTAACAAAATGTTAAAGCATAAACTTTTCTTAAAGCACAAATGTTATTAATATTTTACAATTTATTTCTTAATTTAAAGCGATGTGCTATGAAAAAATTAAACAAAAACATTTACCTTTAGGAGTTGTGGTTTCAACTATCCCATCCGTCGTCATTTTGTCATCTGAAAAAATAATTTTTTTGTTTTACGAATGAGGTAGAAAGATGACTTTGACACAATTCTAGAGATGGAATAATAATATTAAAAAAATTATGCATAAAGTATTTTTTTTACTAAAGCACAGTTGGCAAAATTTGTTTCAAAATAGATGTTTTTAGTTAAATTTTGTTTTACTTATAGAAAATTTATTTCAAACGAGCAAATTAAATAAAAATTGTGCACAAGGAATTTACATATATAAAACTAAATGGAATTTTGAAAATTTAATCTTAAATGAAAAATAAACTAGTATAAAAATTAATCTGTAATCACTAATCACAGCCCATAACATATATTTTAGAAAACTTTTTAAAAATAAAGTGAAAAAACTTGCACAGTTCAGAGAGATCATAAATAAATATTTAAACAAGGAGAAAACACAAACACTTTATCAAAATTCTTTGAAACAAAGCAGGATTAGAAAAAAAAATGAAAACCAATTGATTTGAGGAAGCTTAAAAGTGTTTCAAATAAGCATTTTTAACTACTTCGCTGTTTCCTCAGGATAACAAACAAGTTTTTACGCTTTTAATCTATCATTCATCGTTAATAATTCAAGAAGTTTCGATTTTCGTTTTTATGGTTCAACACTAACTTGCGACCTTTGCTGAAGATATTTAACTGACTTCGTATTTGAAAAGGAATAAAAATCAGTGAGCGTTCCTTATTGAACACCATAAATGTCTCTTTTTAAACTCCTTGTCAAAGATGCATGAAAAATCCGTATTTTAGTGACGAAAAAATAGAAATTCGATTGAAATCTAACGAATCAATACTGAAGAAGGTGAGGTTAAAGACAACGAAACGGATTTTCTCGGCTAATGAAGCTTAGATGTAGTTTCGAATAATCAATTTTCAACTTTTCTCAGTTTGAACAGGGTAATCAATCAAGCTTAAGGCTTGTTTCCCACCTTGATGAGTCGTTTTATTTAGTTAAGGTTTTTTGTTTTTATTCTTTTCTTAAATATGGCTTTGTAACATTCAATATTCATGCTTTTTGTCTTCCTTTTGTTTTGGTTATATTAATACAATATCAGAAAGCACTCCTTTCCGTGGATATGATCGTGTGAACTGATGAAGAGATTATATCTTTACATTTTTTGTTTTCTAATTTAGTATTTATTATTCCTTAAATATTTTTTAAAAATATTGTACTTTAATAATTTTTCTTCTTCTCATTTAATTAATCTTTATTATTTTCAACCTTTTCTTTATATTTTAAACTTATTTTATGAGATCTATATGCTTGCAGTTTAGGCGCAATAAATAAAACTTATTAATTTTCTTCCTTTTTCTCTTTTTTCTTTTATCCCTCTTGTCTTTATTTTTATATACATGTATATATGTACATATATTAATAATTCTAAAGTTGTCTAAGACCACATATTTAATTTATTTATAGTCTCGCTTTTGAAAAGCGTTTCCACAAAACGAAATAAATTAAAACCAACGGCAAATTGAAATAACAAAACAGTAATTGAAAACTAAGCCAATGTTCCAAAATTCAGAATTAATGATAAACGATACTTATAAGTTCAAGGGAACTGCACATTATTTTTCACACACAAGGAATAACACATTATTTAGCTATACTACTTCGTATCATTGTAATTTTGAACCCAATCCAGAAGACAATGGAATTGAGGGCTATACCACTCCCCTCGAAAGGAATAAATATCGTAGAAAATCGTTTGCCTGTCGTAAATTGTGACTATTATGAGTTGGTTTTGAGCAACAGAGTTATAAAAAATGATTCTAAATATAGTTTATTTTCATTTTAATGTGGAAAACGTCTAGAAAAAAAAAATAAAGTTTTTTTTTTAATTTATTTTTTATTTTTTATTATTTTTTTATTTATTTAATAACGTTAAATCCCCTGTAAGGAGAACAAATAATAATAAATTTTAAGAAAATGGAATTATTAAGTTCTTCAGCAGTATATTCGTAGTCTTTTGCATTATTTTGTAATTTTTATTAATACCGTTTCATTGTTAGTTTTCTCTTTTTCCCCCCTATAAGAAAAACGGGTATTTACCTAGTATATTCTATAAAAGGAGAAATAGGAATTTGTTAAGTGCAATGAAAAAATATGTAGAAAAACATATAGCTGAAGACAAACTGTGTCCAACATTATTCAATTTAAAAAAGTATGTTTTTTCTGATTAAAAAAAATTAAGCGATGGCATAGTATTTGAAAAAAAAAAGTAAAGTTGTTCATTTTTAGAAATAACATTCGAGAAAAATATATGTATACTTCATTGAATAATAAAAGCATACTCGCTTGATCGCTAAATATTACAAAATATTTAGTCCTTAGTTATTTCGTAGTGGCACCTTAGCAGGATGAATACTTAAAACATCCCGTAAAATGACTCACCTAGGGTTCCTCAAAGTTTAGCGAGCTGGAATTAACGAAAATATTGTAAACATTTGTATGCTCACAGAAAGAAAAAAAATCTTTCATTACTTGTCGGTCTTTTCCTTGATCCACAATTCACTTCCCCGTCTGGTTTACACTGTTTTTTGACTCCGTCAAAAAGAAAATTATTTCCACATGTTCTCAATTTTGGAAAAAAGAAAGTGCATTGGTAGTATTTGGAACAGTCATTTGGATCAGGAAAATATCCCCCGAAGCTTGGACACTCGAATGGAGCATCTGTAACATACAAAAAATACACTAATTATCTTAAGAGTATATTTTTATATGAGCTGTGCCGAACATTTATATAGAAAACTATTTGTTGCTCAGGTTTTGTGTACAAATGTGATTTTCGAAATTTTTCCAGAAACTGTATTAACAGTTTTAAATTAATTTCAGTGTGCTCAAGTGCATGAAAATGTAATGTTTGGCATTTACTTATTTTTATGGCAACAACGACAGTAATATAGTTAATACAGCTGAAATTTTAAGAGAACGTCATATTTTAGTTTCGATATTAAGTAGGAAAATTCCGTACAATAATATATTTTTTTGACGAGTTTGATAGAATATTGGTGATCGAAGTGGGCTACACGTGGCGTAGAGCAGAACTCTCTACTCATGGCAACAATTCACATGCTTTCATCATTAGCGTATGGAGAGTCATAGGAGAAGGGAGTACTTCAGTTTGTCTCTCGATTTTCAAATAGATTAAAATCTTAAGTTAGGAAACTTTATGGTACTGAAAACTACATTGAACATAGTTCTGAAAGAAAAAAAATAAAAAAAATATTTGTGACAGTTAAATACGAAAAATATTAAGAAAATGGAAAATATCGTAATATATTCCTGTACAACTGCGAAATGGAGGAGGGGGAACGGAGTACGTTTAAGACATGGAACCGATCTTCTCACCAGGTGGCGTATTCGAGAGTTGTGATAGCAAATAGTGGTTTATTCAAGCCTGAATGAGTCCTGTATCAAAAATGACTTTTGATTTGAAAATCAATAAAGAAACAGACAGATATGCAAGATTTGTTTTTTTTTTCTGATCTAAATGTGAGATTTATATTTTCACTGAAACTCAAAATTAGTTCCACAATTCGATGACGGATGGCGCTGCCCTATAAAAAAATTAAATAATAGTTGTAAAAAGAAACATCATTTGTAGCGAGAACGTGGTTTGGCAGAAGTACAAACTAGTAGGCATCTGTGCAACCATTTCAGCTCGAATTGTCTGGATTGTAGCAGAATGCATTCTTTTAGTTTTCACCCAGTCAGCAGCGCCACCAGGTAATAAATTTTGTAACTAATCTTAGGAGTTATAGATAAAAAGGACTGAAAATCTGGTCTTCTAAGAATATATCACCTCTCGTAAACAGAGACAAAAGTGAAGGTATTCACTAGAAATTTTCAATATTCCTTTCCGGTGTAAGATTCTTGTTATTGTTTGCACTAAATTCTCCATTCATTTACAGTTACAAGGTTAAAAATTTTTGTCATGTATTAAAATTTTAACAAAATATTAAAGCATAAACTTTTTTTAAAGCACAAATGTTATTAATATTTTACAATTTATTTCTTAATTTAAAACGATGTGCTATGAAAGTTACTGTAATCACCGCTCATAACNTATATGTACATATATTAATATTTCTAAAGTTGTCTAAGACCACATATTTAATTTATTTATAGTTACGCTTTTGAAAAGCCTTTCCACAAAACGAAATAAATTGAAACCAACGGTAAATTGAAATAACAAAACAGTAATTGAAAACTAAGCTATGCTCCAAAATTCAAAATTAATGGATAAACGATACGTATAAGTTCTAGGGAACTGCACATTATTTTTCTATACTACTTCGTATCCTTGTAATTTTGAACCCAATCCAGAAGACAAGGGAACTGAGGGTTATACCACTCCCCTCCAAAGGAATAAATATCGTAGAAAATTGTTCGCCTGTCGTAAATTTCGACTATTATGAGTTGGTTTTAAGCAACAGCGTTATGAAAATTGATTCTATATATAGTTTATTTTCATTTTAACGTGGAGAACGTCTAGAAAAAAAAAGAAAGTTTTTTTTAAAATTTTTTTTATTTTTTGTATTTAATAACGTTCTATCACCAGTAAGGAGAACAAATAATAACAAATTTTAAGAAAATGAAATTATTAAGTTTTTCAGCAGTATATACTTAGTCTTTTGCATTATTTTGTAATTTTTATTAATACTGTTTCATTGTTAGTTTGCTCTTTTTCCTCCCTATAAGAAAAACGGGTATTTACCTAATATATTCTATAAAATGAGAAATAGGAATTTGATTAGTGCAATGAAAAAATATGTAGGAAGACAAACTGTGTCCAACATTATTCAATTTGAAAAAAAAAAGCTTTTTTCTGATTAAAAAAAATAAGCAATGCTATAGTATTTGAAAAAAAAAGTAACGTTGTTCATTTTTAGAAATAACATTCGAGAAAAATATATGTATACTTCATACTCGCTTCATTGCTAAATATTCATTGCACTTCATATTCATACTCGCTTCATTGCTAAATATTATAAAATATTTAGTCCTTAGTTCTTTCGTAGGGACACCTTAGCAGGATGAGAACTAAAAAGATCCCGTAATATGATTTACCTCACGGCTCCTCAAAGTCTAGCGACATGAAATTAGAGTAACTATTGTAAACATTTGTATGATTACAGGAAAAAAAAAACAAACTCTTCCATTACTTGTCGGTCTTTTCCTTGATCCACAGTTCACTTCCTCCTCCGGTTTGCACTTTCCGTCAAGTTTGCAATCATGGACTCCGTCAAAAAGAAAATTCTTTCCACATGTTTGCAAACGTGGAATAAAGAAAGCGCATATGTAGTACTTGGAACAGTCATTTGGATGAGGTAAAATTCCCACGAAGCATGGACACTTGAATGAATCATCTGTAGCATACAGAAAACACACTATTTACCTTAAAAGAATATTTTATAAAAGTTGTGCATGACATTTATACAAAAAACTATTTATTGATCAAGTTTCGTTTAAAAATTTGATTTTAAATGTTTTCAGAAACTATATTAACAGTTTTAAACTAATTAAATTGTTCTTGTGTGCATAAAAAATTCATGTTTTGTTTTCATTTATTATTATTGCATCAACGACAATACCATTGCTAATACAGCTGAAGTTTTTATTGTTCTAATTTCATGTTGTCATGTTCTAATTTCGATATTAAGTTGGAAAATTCTGTACAATAACGCCGGGATTGATATAATATAGTGGTTTAATCAAGTCTGTGCCTCGGGTGTATCTAAAAAGACCATTTATTTACTAATAAATAAAAAGGAAAACAAAATGGAAAACAAAATGGAAGTAGATAAATATGTAAGATATGATTTTTTCTGATCTGAATGCAAGATATATTTTCACAAAAGCTCAAAACTAGTTAAACAAATCGAGGATGGATGGCGCTGCCTTTTGAAAAAAATAAATATTTTAGAAAACCTATAATTTTAGCAACAACGATTTTTGGCCAAAATTCAAACTAAGCAGGCATCCGTGCAAGTATTTCAGTTGGAATAGTATAGTCTGAAGTGTAGCTAGAAGAATGCATTCTTTTAGTTTTCTCCCAGCTAGCAGTGTCACCTGGTAATGAATTTTGTAATTAGTCTTAAGAGTTACCTATAAAAAAGGAATAAAATTCTAGTTTACCAGAAATAAATGAGTAAATCGTATGGCTTTATGGTTTTCATTAATTGTTTTCTTAAATCACCGATAATTGTTTGGGACACCCCTTATCGAAATAGCACGTGATGCAACTAAAGGTGGTCTCCCCGTATGGATAAAGAGTTGTATAAAGTTACGTACAGGTGACGCGTGTGATTAAAATTCGTAATAAGACATGCGGGTTATTTCTTACTATTAATTTTTCGCATAAATTTCCCATCATCCTGCACTTTAATTATCCTTTTTCTGTTAACAATATGACTTGCTCCATTTAATTATTATTGTATTAGGGTTAAAATCTCTGCTGCCTCGGTAATTCTGTACAAGCAAAACGATTCCGTATCTTATTTGTATATAAAAAATAAACTTTCCTTTAGCATAAATTCAAAATAATTGAAAAATAGTGTTTTTAATAGAAAAAATAAGTATGAAGAAAGTCTAAATTATTCCTATTTATGACTAACACCACCTATAGTTTTCAACGCAAGTCAGCCGTATTAAAAAAAATTTCGCTAATATAAACATAATTTTTTTTAATTCCTTAGAAAATACAGTTTTGGAAGTATTCAATTTTCATTGGATATTATTGAATTTTTATGAAGAATTTTGCCAAGAACATTTTCTTCTTCACGTGATTTTATAAGATGAAATTTTTTGTAGGGAATTTTACCCCCACGAGTTGATTTAAAGCTTTATGTAGGAAGCTATCATCTTTACCGTGTCACAAAATTTAATTTTAGGATTTTTCACCTCCATGGGATTTTTCACCTCCATTTTATATAGCGACTTATTGCCTTCAGACTATTATACAACTTTATAGAGTTTTTATTACCTTTCCAGAATGTTTTAAAATTTTGTTTCGAGATTTTTCGCCTTCGTAAGATTTAAAAACAAAAATATTCAAGGATTTTTTAATCGTCGTAGGTTATTGTAAATTTTTTTTTATGTTTTTTTTCTCTTTCATCCAGTGATAGTGCAATGATCTTATAAAATACTTTGTAGAGACATTTTACTTTTATAGAATGTTATAAAATTTTGTATTGAGATTTTAAATCTTCATCGAATAATGTTATAAAATTTTATGTATAAGTTCTTTCTTCCTTATATGGGTAATTTTGTGCTTATTATAAAACTTTATGCTTGAATTTCATGGAAATTTTTCCTATTTAAGACACAATTGACTATTAAGACACAATTGGACACAATTATTGAAATTTACTCTTTTGAAAGTTTTATGCATTATAAGAGTTGCCTTTGCGAGAAATTTATCAAATTTTATATTGGAATTTTTCACCTTCAGAGGATGTTATAAACTTTGATATAGAGTTTTTTTCCGTGTTGTTTGGTTTTATAAAAAGCTTTTTAATACCTTAGAATCTTTAGAACCTTTAATACCCTAATACAGATCGGAATTTAAATTATAAGATATAAAAAAATATGCTGCAAGTCACAAAGAAAAATCACGAACAAAGTAATAATGCATGGTAATTATACAAGATAAGAAATAATATAAAATTTATTTATAAAACTAAACTTACTATTACTTTCTTTGGAACTTTCTTTAGAACTGCTTCTAGATTTTACAGCTGAAGCATCCACATGTGAATCCAATAAAAAGATACCCATAGCTAAGCACAACACTGTGCCTGGAACAAGTAAATATTTATATACATTTTGCAGAATGTATTATTGAACATGTTCACTAAGCACCATTATTAAAAATTGTAAG
This sequence comes from Parasteatoda tepidariorum, assembly GCF_043381705.1. Classification (NCBI taxonomy): domain Eukaryota; kingdom Metazoa; phylum Arthropoda; class Arachnida; order Araneae; family Theridiidae; genus Parasteatoda; species Parasteatoda tepidariorum. Next base: position 81,402,511 of record NC_092207.1, on the reverse strand, counting down.
TTTTAGTTTTTCAATAAAATTTTTCGGTAAGTAGAATATATTAATCATTAATTTAGAAATATTAGCTTGTAGAAAGTAACATTTTATCTTGAAAAGTTGAAGATATATTCATAAATTAAAAGTTGAGTATTTTAAACTGATTTTTACTTTATAATTTTTTTTAAGGGCAATAACATGCTATATGATATTTATGTAAATTTAAAGGAATAAATTTTTTTAATATATGGAAACATAAGGAAGTAGCAAAACACTTTTTTACATATCGAGGAAACCACTTTATTTGGATGTTTGGTTGAACAAATTGTCTTACAGAACTGTTCGTTAATACCAACGCCGATATATATTTTTAAAATTAGTGTCAAAAGTAAATTAAATTAAAGTATGTGCATGAGGGGTCGCAAATAAATATACCGGAAAAAATTGCTGCACCATCCTGATACTGTGTAACCTGACAATGAGTCCACGCCAAATCCTGACGGGATATGGAATCACAGATTGTAGCTGGAAGGCATTTGGAACAAATTCATACTGACTGTGAATCCCGCAGGCTTACAAAATCAATATATCGTGCTGGTTATCTCTTCGGAATTGCACTTTGCAAGAGCACGCTAAATGATCTTCCACGCCTGCAGATTCAGGTGTTCAGTCTAAAGTCAGAAGACAATGCTCCTGTGTAGCTACTCTCAACGTGTAGAGGTGTCTCATTGTTCATCTGGTCTCGTGAAACTCCTTCGGACATCGAAATGAGCATGAATGGGCAGAGATTATTGAATAGAATACTTAACTACCAGTCAGAGACATATCAGGGATTTCATATTCTGGTAATTGCATTTTCACCTTATCACGAAGAGGTTCCACTAACCTGAGCATTTGCTTTTTGACATGAAAGATACAGGAATTCATAACGATAACTTCATATTTATGCACGTACATCCATTCGATACAGTTTGAAGCGAGACTCGCCAGTCCAGACAACGTGTTTTTAGCTAGCCAACAACAGTCAGTCCAATAGATGAGTCCCATATTAATAATGTTTCCTTGAATAGTTCAGCCACAGACACTTGCTGATGTCCTCAGCATTGAAATAACTGACAGTTTGAGGAAGGGATATATGTCCGCCACTCTTAATGCTTCTCATCAACCGTCGATGGTGTCATTCTTTCTTTACAATCGATCCAACTGCAAAGATGATCCAAATTTCTTCGTGTTTTACCGAATTTCTGACATTCATGGTTGACTTATAAAATGGTCTTCTTAGATAACTTCAAAATTCTTATGTATTTTTAACAAGAAAAAAAAAATTTCAAAGATGTCTATGAATTTATTTTTTAAATTTTTCCAGTCACATATTTATTGTTTTGTGTAGTCCTAGAGAAGTGTCCGGTCTTATACTGCAATGTCTGTTACCTAAGATAATCATTTTTAAAATTACTTAGTAAATGATACTACCATCTTTTAAATATTGCTTTCAATGATTGAATATGTTGGAATAATCATTTTAAAAAACAATCTAGTGATACTTTTGAAGATTTTTGGATTTTCGAAGCGTTGTGAATTCTTTTTATGTCATCCAGACGGTTACCAATATTTTAAATGTAATTAGTAAAGCTTTATTAACTACTTGTCAAATGCAAATAAAGTCCTATGTACCATATTTGAGCCATGATGTCTTAATACTTGATGATAACAATTGAAGCATGCGGAAGAGTGAATGCTAATCACCAACAATGATCAATTTTGATGTAATTTTTGAAACGATTTTATTTTTAAAAATACCTAATATCTGAAAATCACCTTTTGTCACTAATTCCGTTGCAATACCAACTTTGCAATTATTTGTTGAAATGCAAAGTGCTTAACTGAGATTTTAAGGTTGACGCAGGTATGATATTCTTTCAGAATCTTGCTCTTTTAGAATTTTGGAGATAACAGTAAAAAGAATCAATTTCTGTGAATGATTTATTTAATATTGTAATTTTGTTTGGTCTTTATGCAATTGTTTTCTATTGATGCATATTTTATAATTTTTTTTAATTCCATGGCTCGTGAAAGGCACTGATCTTCAGATTTCTATTCAAGGAATTAAGGATAATGTGACACTATGTCAAAAATTGATTATTTAAGTTGGGTTCAGAATTTCAAAATCTAAGTCTCGCATCTGATCTATCATTTGTAAAAGTTAAACGAGCATACAAAATTTGAAAATGAAGCGTAAAATAATAAATAGAAAAAAAATATTTAACATGTTCATTCTTTCTTCTGTTCCTTCAAATATTTCCTTAAAATGTTCTTTAAATGTTCGTTCTTAAAGATGTTTATTTAAATTGGGTTCTGGGACCCAAAATATTATTCTCGTATCTAATATATCATTGACAAAATGTAAACAATTTTCCAAATTTTGAAAATGATGCTTAAAATAATGAATATAAATTTTTTTTTAAATGTTTGTTCTTAGAAAACAAATTCATTAAAAAATCATACATCCGATTTCAATAAAATCAAAGCTTAATGATTTACTTTTAGCCAATGATATTTTAAATAAAAGACAGCAATTATTAGTAATATGAATAGTTTAATTTGATAGTTCTATTTAGAAAATATTTACACTGCTTGAACAAAATGTTTTCAGCTTTTTAATACATTTCAAATTCTAAAACTAAAAAAAGTTCTGCTACATAGTGTTCGTACTATTAAGAAATAAATACTTAAATATTTAATATTATACATAAAGTATTTTTAAAAAAAATCGAATTAGGTTTTTAAAGTTTTTTTCTCTCCAGTTTTCCAGTACATTATTTGCAGATGTCTGTATTTTATTATGTGATCAAATCTTTCGTGTAGTGTATTGAATTTTTTTATCAAAAACCTAATTTTTTAAGTGAAAATTAAGTAAAATACATCTAAACATAAGTATGCTTACCGCGAATTAGTTTCGATTTCATGTATTCGTGCATATTCGACTCGATCTTTCAAAAGTTGTTATTCTAAAATGAACAAATTATTTTCAATCACGATGAATATCAATACTTGAAAATAAATTAAAAAAAAAGAAGTCTAATTTCATGATAAAGATAAGAAACAATACTTACACGCTTCCACATATTTGAAAAACAGATTTTAAATTTTTATCTTTATTCTTGTGAAATACATTTATTGAAACAAACTGTTTGATTAAGAAAGCCATCAACTTGAAAACACAAGAAAACTGTAATTGAGAATGAGATATGAGGAAGAGGAATAAAAACAAATCTATTCTTAGATGAAAAGAAATTTCTATTGATCCCTAATGAGATATATATTTTATGTATCTCGACATTATTTCTTGCAACGTGATTTATTTACTATCTTTGAATTCAATTGACGCAATCAAAATCTGCACTTCAAATTATTTTTTTTAAAAAAAAGATTGACACAGTTATCTTATGCGGAAATGTAAGATTTTTTTTCTTCCAATTTTGCTTTTCATAAAATTATTACTAATCACATTTTTAACAAATTATTAAAAAACTAAGTCCCATTTTAAAGGTTTAAAATACTTTAAAAAATACGAGTTAATAATTGAGAGTCCTTGAATATTATAATTTTTGAATTATTAATTAACTATTAACATATGAGAGGTAGCCTCTATCTAGAAAATAGAATCTTAGTTGTCGGAAAAGCTACGTTATTTTTGTAGTTTGCTACAACTAATATTATTTTATTACGAATGCACTCCAGTAGTACATTAGGTAACATCAGAAAACCAGAAAATATAAAGTTATTTTGTATAATTTTAGAATATTAGAAAGATATAAATATTTTATATCTTTCTATATCTTTCATATCTTTCTATTTATTAAATTTTATTTATTTTTGTAGTTTGCTACAACTATTAGTATTTTATTACAAATGTTTCCAAGTATGTCTTTATGTATGTGTTTTGTTTAAAAATTTGGCCTTTTATTTTAGAAATCATTTGGAGAAATAGGCTGTGGTTTTTTCATAATTGTTCTTTATATTTTTTGCCACAAATGATTTACATAAGTTGTAATTATAGTTTCATAATTTCTATCAAAAACCACCAAAATTTCTTTTATGATTTAAAGTAGATAAATTAATAAAGTAAATGAAAACCAAGGGGAAAGAACAGTTTATGTTCATTTTTCACAAAAATGACAATTGGATGAGCACCTCTCTTGTCTTGAGGATTACTGAGTGTTGACAAATCAATTATGCGAAAAATTGTTATTAGCTTTGAGTTATTATACCTTTTTTCTTCGAATCAACTCTTACGAGCATAAACCGTTTTTCTACTGAGTTTTTCAAGTATTAAAAGAAAGAATAAAACTATTGAAGTGAAATTTTTCAAAGTTCTGAGAAATGCATCGTATGCTTAAAATAAACAAATTAGAAATTAAAAGGAGGATGAAAGAAAGGGTAAAAATGATTTTCAGCAAAATACAATTAAAACTGAAAATGTTATTACTACACATTAATTTATTAAAAGTTTAGACAAGTACAGATGGGTGAAAAATTACTAGAACACGTTTGTATTAACTTTATAAAAATAATCATTCTTTTAACAGGAAACGTTTTTGAAAACAATTGGTATAATTTAAAAGACTATGATTGAAGCTTTTAGAAATGGTGTCGTTTTTACCCATTGAACATTCGGATAGACCAAAATGAGGAGATGGAAGTTAATAACTTCTTTGCAGCTTTAATACCAAAAATTTTCAAAGCTTTCTATGGGGATGTGGTACTTACATGTGAATGCTTTTAGAATTATCGTGTTAAAAAAAAAAGGAAAGGAGTTTTAAATTTCCTATGCTCATTTTGTCCTAAAAAGTTTGAATCATGATCCTTCAAATTGAACGAAAAAAATCTCTTATTACGTAATAAATTTTAAAAAAAAGCTTTTTTTTTCGCATTATACTGCGTAACGCAAGTTCTTATTCGTTCAGAATACACTAATTTCGGACCACACTTCTTCACAAACGGTTTCCAATTCTTACAGAAAATGAAGAGCTTATTGCTACTTGGATGGCGATGGGCACCAACTGCCTCTGGGCATTCAAACCATGCAAAGATCTCGCTAGTTTCTTTACTGATGCAATCCAAATCATCCTTATCACAATCTGCTTCGGGTGGTCCAGTTGGTTTTGGAGTTGGAGTGGATTAATAATTGGAGTGGTAAGTGGTAAGGGTTGGTCATTCGTCAGGGAATCAAAGAAAAAAAATTATTTAAAAAAATGTGCAATAAACTCCCAAAATAACTTGTTTTTAAATAAATTTCTGATGTCATCTTTTACATAGTTGGAAAGAAACTCAAAATTTCCCCTTGCACCCATTATCCAAATTTTAGGATCCTAGTATGAACCGTTCAGGGGAGCTATGAGTGAAACACAAAGATACTCGCACAAACTTTCATTTATTAGTACAGCATAGATATTGAATTCTGCAGCAAATATTTTTGTAATAAACACTTATTATATTAAGATTTATTTATATAAAGGGCAGCATTTTTGATTCTTTTTACATAACTATGAACCAAAAAACCAAGTATTACTTCAACGTAATAAAATAAAATAAAATAAAATTAAGTAAAATTAAATTAAAACAAAATAAAATAAAATCTTTCTTTTTCTTCATCTTAAGGCCTAACGCAAGTTCTCATTTGTTCAGAATACACTGATTTTTGACCACACTTCTTCACAAGGGGCTTCCAATTCTTACAGAAAATGAAGAGCTTATTGCTACTTGGATGGCGATAGGCTCCAATTGCTTCTGGGCATTCAAACCATACAGAAATATCACCAGTTTCTTTAATGATGCAATCCAAATCATCCTCATCACAATCTGTTTCAGGTGGCCCAGTTGGTTTTGGAGTTGGAGTGGTTGGCTGTGCAGTGGTGGGTGGGGTAGTAGTTGGTTGTATAGTGGTGGGAGGGATGGTGGTTGGCTGTGTAGTGGTAAGTGGTGTGGTGGTTGGTTGTGTAGTGGTGGGTGGGGTGGTGGTTGGCTGTGTAGTGGTGGGCGGGGTCGTGGTTGGCTGTGGAGTGGTTGGTGGGGTGCAGGTGGTTGTAGTAGGTTCTGGTGTTGTTGGTATGGGAGTTGTACCGACTGTGGTTTCACCTAAATTTATAAAAAAAATTATTGTTTCATTTTTTATAAGATAGATGTTACACAATTTTGTTACATTATAAAAGAAATCACCTTCACCTGCCATGAGAGAATTACCAGATCATACGGAATTTCATGACCTACTTTACTCTCTATCATCTATAAGCATACATTCTATTTGTTATCGCAACTGTTATAATTTTACTATATTAAATTAGACCAACGATGGCTAACTGAGACGATAAAAAAATCGTAAGTACTAAATAAAATATTATTTTTAATTTGTGTTATTTTTTTCCTCCATGTTGTGAAGCTTTTTAATGTTCAATAAAAATAATAATAAAAAAATGCATGGGTTTAGAGACTTAGCTGTATTAGTTCATTTGAAAATTGCCTAATTATCCCCAAAAATAGATTGAATTTGGTATTTTTATTTATGGACAATTTATAATTTAGTATAGAGTAGTATGTTCTTTTTGAATTGCAACATGTTACATAATTTAAGAGCAACCATGGCTCAGTGGTATCAATGTGTAGATCTGGGATTCTATCCATGGCAGCAGTTTAAAGCCCGCATATATTCAGATCGATGGGAACCAGCTCTTCAAAGAAGTAAATCTGACCACACGTCCAAAATCATGGCTTTGGTCACAAAATTATGTAACTGTAGTCTGATATCTTTGACCCCTCTTGCCAGAGAAAGCTTTTTACATACCTAATAGGTAGCTTTTAAGATAGGTATATAGTTTATATTAAAAATATTAATAACTATCGTTAATAGTGGAATTTCTTTTTGCAAGAATGGAAGTAGATGGAAGAGGATTGTCTAAGATTTGTAAATGTATAGCGTAGAAAAAAGCCTCTAATATGTACCTGACGCAACATTTATCTTAAAATCTTTTTATGATTAGTGATGCCACACGAATGTTATGTATATATATGTAACTTCTAAAATAATAGCTTAATTAAAAGGATCTTAAAACTAAACTTAAAAAGAATTATATTTTAACTGCAGACTTGCCTTTCCATATATATACATATGTGTGTAAACACGTTAATGTTAATTTATAATCAATGGTAAATTAGCAAAAAAGAAGCTAAAATCTACTAAAATGAAAAATTAATGGATAGAACAACTCATTATTTTTCTATACTACTCCGTTTCCTCGTAATTTTGAACCCAATCCAGAAGACAAGTGAGTGTGGGAACAAGCATTTGGCGGCGGACTAGCCTTTGTGGAAGACAATTTTCATGGCTATACCATCACTCCGAAAGGAATAAATAAAGTAGAAAATTGCTTGCCTGTCGTAAATTTTGACTGTTATGAGTTGGCTTCAAGCAACAGCGTTATGAAAAATGATTTTAAATAATTGGAAGAACACGTAATATTAAATTTTAAAAAAAGTTGGAATTATTTAGTTTTGTTTATTGCATCAGTATATGCTTAGTCTTGTACATGATTTTGTAATGTTTATTAATACCGTTACCGTTTCTTATAGTTTTCTCTTTCTCCCCACTATAAGAAAAACGGGTATTAAGTTAGTACATTCTATAAAATGAGAAATAGGAATTTGATTAGTGCAAAGAAAAAATATGTATTGAATTTGATAAGAACTCACCACTTCTGTCATGACACACAGCAAAATTGAATGGAAGACTGAACAATATCCAATTTAAAAAATATGTTTTTCTGATAATAGAANCCCAATCCAGAAGACAAGGGAACTGAGGGCTATACTACTCCCCTCCAAAGGAATAAATATCGTAGAAAATTTTTCGCCTGTCGTAAATTTTAACTATTATGAGTTGGTTTTAAGCAACAGCGTTATGAAAAATGATTCTATATATAGTTTATTTTCTTTTTAATGTGGAGAACGTCTAGAAAAAAAAAGAATTTTTTTTTTTGTATTTAATAACGTTACATCACCAGTAAGAAGAACAAATAATAACAAATTTTAAGAAAATGGAATTATTAAGTTTTTCAGCAGTATATACTTAGTCTTTTGCATTAATTTGTAATTTTTATTAATACTGTTTCATTGTTAGTTTGCTCTTTTTCCTCCCTATAAGAAAAACGGGTATTTACCTAGTATATTCTATAAAATGAGAAATAGGAATTTGATTAGTGCAATGAAAAAATATGTAGGAAGACAAATTGTGTCCAACATTATTCAATTTGAAAAAAAAAGCTTTTTTTCTGATTAAAAAAAATAAGCAATGCTATAGTATTTGAAAAAAAAAAATAAAGTTGTTCATTTTTAGAAATAACATTCGAGAAAAATATATGTATACTTCATTGAATAATAAAAGCATACTCGCTTCATTGCTAAATATTATAAAATATTTAGTCCTTAGTTATTTCGTAGGGGCACCTTAGCAAGATGAGAACTAAAAAGATCCCGTAATATAATTTACCTCATGGCTCCTCAAAGTCTAGCGACATGGAATTAGAGTAAATATTGTAAATATTTGTATGATTTCTGGAAAAAAAAAAACTCTTCCATTACTTGTCGGTCTTTTCCTTGATCCACAGTTCACTTCCTTTTCTGGTTTGCACTTTCCGTCAACTTTGCAATCATGGACTCCGTCAAAAAGAAAATTCTTTCCACATGTTCCCAAACGTGGAAAACCGAAAACGCACATGTAGTACTTGGAACAGTCATTTGGATGAGGTAAAATTCCTGCGAAGCATGGACACTTGAATGAATCATCTGAAACATACAGAAAACACGCTATTTACCTTAAAAGAATATTTTATAAAAGTTGTGCATGGCATTTATACAAAAAACTATTTATTGATCAAGTTTTGTTTAAAAATTTGATTTCAAATTTTTTCAGAAACTATATTAACAGTTTTAAACTAATTCATCTGTTCTCGTTTGTATAAAAAGTCATGTTTCGTTTTTATTTATTCTTATTGCATCAACGACAATAACATTGATAATATAGCTGAAGCTTTTATTGTTCTAATTTCGGTATTTAGTTGGAAAATTCTGTACAATAACGTATTTTTTGTCGGGATTGATAGAATATAGTGGTTTAATCAAGTCTGTGGCTCGGGTGTATCTAAAATGACTATTTATTTGAAAAAGAATAAAAAAGAAAACAAAATTAAAGCAGATAGATATGTAAGATATGATTTTTTCTGATCTGAATGCAAGATAAATATTTTCACAAAAACTCAAAACTGGTAGTTAAGCAATTTGATGATGGATGGCGCTGCCTTTTGAAAAAAATAAATAATTTAGAAAACCCATATAGTCTGAAGTGTAGCGAGTAGAATGCATTCTTTTAGTTTTCACCCTGCCAGCAGTGCCACCTGGTAACGAATTTTGTAATTAGTCTAAGAGTTATCGATAATAAAGGAAAAAAATTCTGGTTTACTAGAAATAAATGAGTAAATCGTATGACTTTCTGATATTCATTAATTGTTTTCTTAAATCACCGATAATTGTTTGGGACATTCCTTATCGAAATAGCACGTGATACAACAAAAGTTAGTCTCTCCGCATGGAAGAAGAGTTGTATAAAGTTAAGTACAGGTGACGCTTGTGATTAAAATTCGTAATAAGACATGCGGGTTACTTTTTACTATAAATTTTTCGCATAAATTTCCCATCATCCTGCACCTTAATCGTCCTTTTTCTGTTTACAATATGACTTGTTCTATTTAATTATTATTGTATTAGGGTTAAAATCTCTGCTGCCTCGGTAATTCTATACAAGCAAAACGATTCCGTATCTTATTTGTATCTAAAAAATAAACTTTCCATTAGCATAAATTCAAAATAATTGAAAAACAGTGTTTTTAATCGAAAAAATAAGTATGAAGAAAGTCTAAATTATTCCTATTTATGACTAGCACAACCTATAGTTTTCAACGCAAGTCAGCCGTATTAAAAAAAATTTTCGCTAACATAAACATATTTTTTTTTAATTTCTTAGAAAATACAGTTTTGGAAGTATTTAATTTTCATTGGATATTATTGAATTTTTACAAAGAATTTTGCGAAGAAAATTTTCTTCTTCACGTGATTTTATAAAATGTAATTTTTTGTAGGAAATTTTACCCCCACGAGTTGATTTAAAATTTTATGTAAGAAGCTATCATCTTCACCGTGTTACAAAATTTAATTTTAGGATTTTTCACCTCCATAGGATGTTTAAAGTTTTATATAGGGACTTATCGCCTTCAGGCTATTATACAACTTTATAGAGTTTTTATTACCTTTCCAGAATGTTTTATAATTTTGTTTCGAGATTTTTCACTTTCGTAAGATTTAAAAACAAAAATATTCAAGGATTTTTTAATCGTCGTAGGTTATTTTAAAATTTTTCGTATGGTTTTTTTTCTTTTTCATCCAGTGATAGTGCAATGATCTTATAAAATACTTTGTGGAGACTTTTTACTTTTATAGAATGTTATAAAATTTTGTACTGAGATTTTTAATCTTCATCGAATAATGTTATATAATTTTAAGTATAAGTTTTTTCTTCCTTAATTGGGTAATTTTGTGCTTATAATGAAATTTTATGTTTGATTTTTATGAAGATTTTTCCGATTTAAGAGATTGGAATTGGATACAATTATTGAAATTTACTCCTTTGAAAGTTTTATGCATTAAAGGGGTTGCCTTTGCGAGAAATTTATCAAATTTCATATTGCAATTTTTCTCCTTCAGAGGAGGCTATAAACTTTGATATAGAGTTTTTACCCCGTGTTTTTTGGTTTAATAGAAAGCTTTTTAATACCTTAGAATCTTTAGAACCTTTAATACCTTAATACAGATCGGAATTTAAATTATAAGATGTAAAAAAAATGTGCTGCAAGTCACAAAGAAAAATCACGAGAAAAGTAATAATGCAAGGTAATTATACAAGATAAGAAATAATATAAAATTTATTTATAAAACTAAACTTACTATTACTTTCTTTGGAACTTTCTTTAGAACTGCTTCTAGATTTTACAGCTGAAGCATCCACATGTGAATCCAATAAAAAGATACCCATAGCTAAGCACAACACTGTGCCTGGAACAAGTAAATATTTATATACATTTTGCAGAATGTATTATTGAACATGTTCACTAAGCACCATTATTAAAAATTGTAAGTTTTAGTTTTTTAATAAAATTTTTCGGTAAGTAGAATATATTAATCATTAATTTAGAAATATTAGCTAGTAGAAAGTAACATTTTCCCTTGAAAAGTTGCAGATATATTCATAAATTAAAAGTTGAGTATTTTAAATTGATTTTTATTTTATAATTTTTTTAAGTGCAATAACATGCTATATATATTTATGTAAATTTAAAGGAATAAATTTTTTTAATATATGGAAACATAAAGAAGTAACAAAACAATTTTTTACATATCGAGGAAACCACTTTATTTGGATGTTTGGTTGAACAAATTGCCTTACAGAACTGTTCGCTAATACCAACGCCGATATATATTTTAAAATTAGTGTCAAAAGTAAATTAAATTAAACTATGTGCATCAGGGGTCGCAAATAAATATACCGGAAAAATAAATTGTTACACCATCCTGATGCTGTGTAAGCTGACAATAAGTCCACGCCAAGTCCTGACGGGACATGGATTCACCGATTGTTGCTGGAAGGCATTTGGAGCAAACTCATACTAACTGTGAATCCTGCAGGCTTGCAAAATCAATATATCGTGCTGGTTATCTCTTCGGAATTGCACTTTGCAAGACCACGCTAAATGATCTCCCATGTCTGCCGATTCAGGGGCTCAGTCTAAAGTCAGAAGATAATGCTCCTGTGTAGCTACTCTCAACGTGTAGCTACTCTCAACGTGTAGAGGTGTCTCATTGCCCATCTGGTCTCGTGAAACTCCTTCGGACATTGAAAGGAACATGAATGGGCAGAGATTATTGAATAGAATACTTAACTACCAGTCAGAGACATATCAGGGATTTCATATCCTGCTAATTGCATACCCACCATATCACGAAGAGGCTCCACTAACCTGAGCACTTGCTTTCTGACATAAAAGATACAGGAATTCAGGACGTTAACTTCATATTTATGCACGCACATCCATTCCACACAGTTTGAAGCGAGACTCGCCAGTCAAGACAACGTGCCTCAGCTAGCCATCAACTGTCCAATAGATGAGTCCTTATCAATATTGTTTCCTTGAATAGTTCAGCAGCTGACATTAACTGATGAAGTGATATAAGTGACATTGAAATAAGTGACAATTTGAGGAAGGGATGAATGTTCGCCACACTTAATGAGTCTCATGAATTGTCGATGGTCTTCTTCTGTCACAATCGATCCAACTACAAAGATGATCCAGATTTCCTGTTTTACCGAATTCTTAGCATTCATTTATCACTTATAAAATGGTCTTCTTAGATAACTTTAAAATACTTATAGATTTTTAACAAAAAAAGGCATTTAATAATAAATCTAGAAGATGTCTATGAATTAATTTTTTTAATATTTCCGGTCACATATTTTTTGTTTTGTGTAGTCCAAGAGAAGTGTCCGGTCTCATACTGTAATGTTTGTTACCTAAGATAATCATTTTTAAAATTACTTCGTAAATGATACTACCATCTTTTTAATATTGCTTTCATGATTAAATATGTTGGAATAATCATTTTAAAAAACAATCTAGTGATACTTTTGAAGAATTTTGGATTTTCGGAACGTTGTGAATTCTTTTTATGTCATCCAGACGGTTACCAACATTTTAAATATAATAAGTAAGGCTTAATTAACTGCTTATCACAATGCAAATAAAGGTCTATGTACCATAGTTGAGCCATGATGGCTTAATACTTGATGATAGCAATTGAAACATGCGGAAGAGTGAATGCTCATCACCAACAATGATCAATTTTGATGTAATTTTTAAAGCGATTTTATTTCTAAAAATACCTAAAATCGGAAAATCACCTTTTGTCACTAATTCCGTTGCAATACCAACTTTGCAATTATTTGTTGAAATGTAAAGTGCCTAATTGAGATTTTAAGGTTGACGCAGGTAAGATATTCTTTCAGTATCTTGCTCTTTTAGGATTTTGGAGATAACAGTAAAAAGAATCAATTTCTGTGAATGTTTTATTTAAAAAAAAATTGTAAGTTTGTTTGGTATTTATGCTATTGTTTTCTATTCATGCATATTTTATAATTTTTTTTTATTCTATGGCTCGTGAAAGGCACTGATCTCCAGATTTCTATTTATGGAAATAAGGATAATGAGACACTAAAAACTGATTACTTAAGTTGGGTTCTGAATTTCAAAATCTAAGACTCGCATCTGATCTATCATTTGTAAAAATTAAACGAGCATACAAAATTTGAAAGTGAGACTTAAAATAATAAATAGAGAAAAAATATATCATATATGTTCATTCATTCTTTTGTTCCTTCAAATATTTCCTTAAAATTTTCATTAAATGTTCGTTATTAGAGATGATTACTTAAATTGGGTTCTGGGACCCAAAATATTATTCTCGCTTCTAATATATCATTGATAAAATTTAAAAATTTTTTAAAATTTTAAAAATGCTGCTTAAAATAAGGAATAGAAATTTTTCTTGAATGCTTTATTCTTAGGAAACAAATTCATTAAAAAATCATACATCCGATTTCAAGAAAACCAAAGCTTAATGATTTACTATTAGCTAATGATATTTTAAATAAAAGGCAACAATTATTAGTAATATGAATAGTTTAATTTAGTAGTTCTATTAAGAAAATATTTACATTACTTGAACAAAATGTTTTCAGCTTCTTAAAATTTTTCAAATTCTAAAAATATAAAAAAATCCTGTTACAGAGTGTCCAAACTATTAAGAAATAAATCAATAAATTATTTAATATTATGCATAAAGCCTTTTTTAAAAAAATCTCATTGGGTTTTTAAAGTTTTTTTCTTCAGTTTTCCAGTATATAAATATTATTTGCAGTTGTTTGTATTTCATTATGTAATCAAATCTTTCGTGAAGTATATTGATTTTTTATCAATAACCTCATTTTTTAAGTAAAATGTAAATAAAATACATCTAAATATATGCTTACCGAGAATTAGTTTTGATTTCATGTATTCCTGCATTTTCGAGTCGATCTTTCAAGAGTTGTTATATTCTAAAATGAACAAATTATTTTCAATCACGATAAATATCAATACTTAAAAATAAATTCAAATATGAAAAAAAGTCTAATTTCATGATAAAGATAAGACACAATACTTACACGCTTCCATATATTTGAAAAACAGATTTTAAATTTTTATCTTTATTCTTATGAAATACATTTATTGTAACAATCTGTCTGATTAAGAAAGCCATCAACTTGAAAACACCAGAAAACTGTAAATGAGAATGAGATATGAGGAAGGTGAACAAAAACAAATCTATTCTTAGATAGAAACTTCTATTGATCCCTAATGAGAGAAATATTTTATGTATCTCGACATTATTTCTTGCAACGTGATTTATTTGCTATCTTTGAATTCAATTGACGCAATCAAAATCTGCACTTCAAATTATTTAAAAAAAAAAGGATTGACATAGTTATCTACTGCGGAAATACATGAATTTTTTTCCTATTTTGCTTTTATGTAAGATGATTATTACTTATTTTTAACAAATTATGAGAAGTACCATTTTAAAAGTTTAAAATACATACTTTAAGGAACAGGAGTTAATAATTGAGAGTCCTTGAATATTATAATTTTTGAATTACTTATTCGTAACTATTAAAATATGAGTGGTAACCACAATCTAGAAAATAGGATCTTGATCAGTTGTCGGAAAAAAACTACAGTATTTTTGTAGTTTGCTAACAACTGCTATTATATTATTACAAATGCACCCCAGTAGTACATTAGGTAACATCAGAAAACCAGAAAGTTTAAAGTTATGTTGAATAACTTTAGAATATTAGAAAGACATAAACATTTTATATCTTTCTATATCTCTTATATGTTTCTATTTATTAAATTTTATTAATTTTTGTAGTTTGCTACATTATTACAAATGTTTCCAAGTATGTCTTTATGTATATGTTTTTCCTTTTTACATTGCTAGTGTTGTACTATTTAAAAATTTGGCCTCTTATTTTATAAATCATTTGATGAAATAGGCTGTTGTTTTTTCATAATTGCTCTTTATATTTTTGCCACATATGATTTACGTAAGTTGTAATTATAGTTTCATAATTTCTATCAAAAACCACCGAAATTTCGTTTAGGATTTAAAAGTAGACTAATTAATAAAGTAAATGAAAACCAAGGGGGAAGAACAGTTCATGTCCATTTTTCACAAAAATGACAATTGGATGAGCACCTCTCTTGTCTTAAGGATTACTGAGTGTTGACAAATCAATGAAGGGAAAAATTGGTATTAGTTTTGAGTTATTACACAGGAAAGAATAACGTATTGTGGAAAAACTTTTATTTTTCGCCTGCAAAATCCTTTTTTCTCTGAATTAACTCTTACGGGCATAAACCATTTTTCTACTGATGTCTTCAAGTATTAAAAAAAGTATAAAGCTACTGAAATGAAAGTTTCCAAAGTTCCGAGAAATACATCGTATGTTTAAAATAAACAAATAAGAAATTAAAAGGAGGATGAAAGAAAGGGTAAAAATGATTTTCAGCAAAATACAATTTAAAGTGAAAATATTATTACCACACATTAATTTATAAAAATTCTAGACATGTACAGACAGGTGACAAATTACTACGAACACTTTTGTATTAACTTTGTAAAAATAATCTTTCTTTTAGCAGCAACCGTTTTTGAAAACTATTGGTATACCTTAAAAAATAATGCTTGAAGCTTTTAGAAATGGTGTCGTTTTTACCCATGCTAAATTCGGATAGACCAAAATGAGGAGATGGAAGTTAATAATTTCTTTCCAGCTTTAATGCTAGAAATTTTCAAACTATTTCTTGGGGATGGAATATTTACAAAAGAATGCTTTTACAACTATCGTGTTAAAAAAAGGAAAGGAGTTTTAAATTTCCTATGCTCATTTTGGTCTCAAAAGTTGAATCAAGATCTTTTAAAATTGTGCTAACAGTTTCCGCAAACGTAAAATTCCTTAATTGGAAAAAAGATCAAAATTTCCCTTGCAATCATTGTCTGAATTTTTGGATAATACTTCCAATTGTTCGGGGAACTATGAGAGATACAGACAGTTACACAAACTTTCGTTTATTAGTACAGCATAGATAACGAATTTTACAGGAATTTTTTTTTGTCACAAACATTTATTATATTAGGATTTACTTATATAAAGAATAATAATTTTGGTTCTTTTTACATAACTGTAAACCAAAAAATCCTTTATTACGTAACGAAAACTTTTTTGAAAAAGCTTGTTTTTCATTTTATGGTGTTACGCAAGTTCTCATTTTTTCAGAATACGTTAAGTTCTGACCACACTTCTTAACAAACGGCTTCCAATTCTTACAGAAAATGAAGAGCTTATTGCTACTTGGATGGCGATAGGCTCCAATTGCTTCTGGGCATTCAAACCATTTAGAAATATCACCAGTTTCTTTAATGATGCAATCCAAATCATCCTCATCACAATCTGTTTTAGGAGGCCCAGTTGGTTTTGGAGTTGGAGTGGATGGCTGTGGAGTGGTAGGTGGGGTGGTGGTTGGATGTGGAGTGGTAGGTGAAGTGGTTGTTGGCTGTGGAGTTGTAGGTGGAGTGGTTGTTGGCTGTGGAGTGGTAGGTGTAGTGGTTGTTGGCTGTGGAGTTGTAGATGGAGTGGTTGTTGGCTGTGGAGTTTTAGGTGGAGTGGTTGTTGGCTGTAGAGTTGTAGGTGGAGTGGTTGTTGGCTGTGGAGTGGTAGGTGGAGTAATTGTTGGCTGTGGAGTTGTAGGTGAAGTGGATGTTGGCTGTAGAGTGGTTGTTGGCTGTGGAGTGGTAGGTGGAGTGGTTGTTGACTGTGGAGNATAATACTTCCAATTGTTCGGGGAACTATGAGAGATACAGACAGTTACACAAACTTTCGTTTATTAGTACAGCATAGATAACGAATTTTACAGGAATTTTTTTTTGTCACAAACATTTATTATATTATGATTTACTTATACAAAGAATAATAATTTTGGTTCTTTTTACATAACTGTAAACCAAAAAATCCTTTATTACGTAACGAAAACTTTTTTTAAAAAGTTTGTTTTTCATTTTATGGTGTTACGCAATAACGTTAAATAAAATTAAGTAAAATTAAATTAAAACAAAATAAAATAAAATTTTTCTTTTTCTTCATCTTAAGGCCTAACGCAAGTTCTCATTTGTTCAGAATACACTGATTTTTGACCACACTTCTTAACAAACGGCTTCCAATTCTTACAGAAAATGAAGAGCTTATTGCTACTTGGATGGCGATAGGCTCCAATTGCTTCTGGGCATTCAAACCATTTAGAAATATCACCAGTTTCTTTAATGATGCAATCCAAATCATCCTCATCACAATCTGTTTTAGGAGGCTCAGTAGGTTTTGGAGTTGGAGTGGATGGCTGTGGAGTGGTAGGTGGGGTGGTTGTTGGATGTGGAGTGGTAGGTGAAGTGGTTGTTGGCTGTGGAGTTGTAGGTGGAGTGGTTGTTGGCTGTAGAGTGGTAGGTGAAGCGGTTGTTGGCTGTGGAGTGGTAGATGGAGTGGTTGTTGGCTGTGGAGTTGTAGGTGGAGTGGTTGTTGGCCGTGGAGTTGTAGGTGGAGTGGTTGTTGGCTGTAGAGTTGTAGGTGGAGTGGTTGTTAGCTGTGGAGTGGTAGGTGGAGTAATTGTTGGCTGTGGAGTTGTAGGTGAAGTGGATGTTGGTTGAAGAGTGGTTGTTGACTGTGGAGTGGTAGGTGGAGTGGTTGTTGACTGTGGAGTGGTAGATGGAGTGATTGTTGGCTGTGGAGTGACAGGTGGAGTGGTTGTTGGCATTGAGGTAATTGTAGTAGGTTCTGGTCTTGTTGGTATAGGGGTTGTACCGACTGTGGCTTCACCTAAATTTACAAAAAAAAATTATTGCTTTATTTTCAATCAGAGCTATTACCAAATTTTGCTGCATTATAAAAGAAATAATCTTCACCTGCCATGGAAAAATTACCAGATAATATGGAATTTTATGACCTACTTTACTTTCTATGATCTGTAAACATTCATTATATTTTTTATCGACGCTGCTTTAATTTCTTTTACATTAGATAAGACCAACCATGCTTAGATAAAGACAAACTAGGAAGATAAAAAAAATTCGTGAGTGCTAGATAAAATGTCTTTTTTTTAATTTGTGTTATTTCTTTTTTTATTTTCATGTAGTGAAACTTCGTAGTGTTCAATTAAAAAAAAACATGCATAGGCTTATAGGCATTAAGGTATTAGTTCATTTGAAAGTTGCATGCTTACCCTTTAACAAAAATTGAATGAAGTTGGTATTTTTATTTATGGACAATTCATAATTTAGTATAAAGTACTTTCGTTTTAAATTGCAACGTTCCACATATCTAGGAAGCAACGATGACTCAGTGCTTAAAACACTGGTCTATCAACGCGAAGAACTGCGATTCTATCCCTGCAGGCAACTTGAAGCTCACCCATATTCAGATCCTTACGATCTGAATATGGAAGTAAATCTGATCACACGACCTCGATGCAAAATTCTGATGCCTTAATCTCGATAACACCTCTTGTCAGGGAATGCCTTTTACTTATCTAATAGGTAGCTTTTAAGTTTTATAGTTTATACACTGGTGTGCAAAACTTAAGCAACAAGTGGTTTTTCGGCGACAGCTCCCCAACAAAGTATAAGCTAGCCATGAAATTGCAGTATAATATGCACGTAATTCAGTAGAAAGATTATTTGTATGCAAATTTTAGAAATAAAACGTCGTAGGTGATGTAAGTGTATGTAAACCTTGTGGGTCGGCGCCTCGCAGGTCAAAGCTGCGATAAAACGATGAAGAGCACCGTAGTTAAAGACATTCTCTGCAAGTGCAAGTGATTTGTTTCGTGAAACATATCTTCAAGAAATCATTTAGACGACTTTACTCGAGGAAGAATGATTGGGAAGCTTGAGGAGGGGCGTAGTGTGACCAGTGTCGCCGAAGAGTTCGGAATCAACAAAAGTGTTGTTTATCGTGCTTGGAATGCCTTTAAAACTGGTGGTCGTCCAAGGAAAACAACACCAAGAGATGACCGTTACATTGTCCTCCAGACGAAAAGAAACCGTTTTCAGTCAGCGAGCGCCATATCTCAGCAACTGTGCACAGCCACAGGACGACAAGTATCAAGATTTACAGTGGCCAGACGCCTCCACAAAGGTGGCTTATTTGCTAGACGTCCTGAACGCTGCATACCTTTAAAAGTTAGCCATCGGCGGCACCGTTTAGAGTGGTGCAGAGAACACGAAACCTGGACACCTCATCAATGGAGTCGCGTCCTCTTCACAGATGAGAGTCGTTTTAGTGCTACAAGCGATTCTCAACGTCAGTTGATCTGGAGAGAGGTTGGAGCTCGATTTCATCCCAATAACATCGCGGAAAGAGATCGTTACGGTGGTCCTGGAGTTGTCGTCTGGGGTGGCATTATGTTGAACGGGCGGACTGAGCTTCAGATCTTCGACCGAGGTTCTGTAACTGGAGACCGCTACTGCAATGAGGTAATCCTACCCCATGTGCGTCTGTTCCGAGGGGCCATTGGACCAGACTTCATTTTTATGGATGACAATGCCCGGCCACACCGTACTGCTAATGTTCAAGAGCTACTGGAAAGTGAAGATATCACACGAATGGATTGGCCAGCTTACTCTCCAGATCTAAATCCCATAGAGCATGTGTGGGATGCATTAGGGAGACGTCTTGCGACACGACAGTATCCTCCTGGTAACACCCATCAGCTGAAAGATGCGTTAAAGGAGGAATGGAGACGTTTACCCCAAGAACTTCTGGATAATCCAGTGCTTAGCATGGAGAGACGATGCCAAGCAACAATTACAGTAAGGGGAGGGCATATCCCATACTAGGGAACATCTGCCAGTTGTACTTACGCTTCTTCAGGCAATCATGTGTAACGCCACTATATGTCAAATAAAGCCTTTTTTTGTTCCATACCCTACTTTAAGCTTTATATTCAATTCTGCGCCATTATTCTTTTACCATCGTTTAAGTACAAAATAATGTACATCATATTCAAATTTCATGTCAATCGGATGATTTCTTGTAGAGTTATGACAACGCACTTGTTGCTTAAGTTTCGCACACCAGTGTATTAAAAATGTTGATAAGTAGCGTTAAAAGTGGAACATTTCTTTTCGTAAGGGTGGGAGAGGATGGAAGAGGATTATCTAAGATTTACCAACACAATGTATTGGCAACCAAAATGGGCTACACGTGGCGTAGAGCAGAATTCTCTACCTATGGCAACACATCACATGCTTTCACCATCAGCGTATAGGAGAAAGAAGTACGTTAGTTTGTGCCTCGATTTTCAAATAGATTTAAAACTTTTAAATTAGGAAACTATATGGAGTAGAAAACTAAATTGAACATAGTTCTAGAAGAAAAGTTGTAGAAATTTTAAAAGATGTATTTAACAATATACATCTATATACAGGAATATTAAGAATGGGGAAAATATCATAGCATATTTTTACACTCCTGAGAAAAGGAAGAAAGGGGTGGGTCAAGACATGGAACTGTTCTTCTCTATAGATGGCGTATTCAAGCGCTGTGATAGCCAATAGAAAAATTCAGTGACTGCTAAATTTGGTTAGGGCCATTAAAGGTCCAAATATGTACCTGACAACAGACACGAGAAATATCTTGAAATTTGGTTATGACTCTAGTGATGCCCAACAATTTAAATATATGTTTATCTGTATATGTATATCTGAATATGTATCTGAATATATATCTGAATATGTATTCAATTTAAAAAATATGCTTTTCTGATAAAAAATAAGCTATGGCATAAAATTTGAAGCAAAAATGTAAAGTTGTTCATTTTTAGAAATGATATTTGAAAATAATATATGCATACTTCATTGAATAATAAAAGCGTATTCGCTTGATCACTAAATATTTTAAATTAGCTTTCGCTATTTAGTAGGGGCAACATAACAGGGTGAATACTCAAAAGATCTCACAAAATGATTTACATAGGGCTTTTCAAAGTCTAGCGACCTAGAATTAAAGTAAATCTTGTAAATATCTGTATGATCACAGAAAAAAACTCTTTCATTACTTGTCGGTCTTTTCCTTGATCCACAGTTCACTTTCTCCGGTTTTTTGCATCGTTTCGCGACTCCATCAAAGAGAAAATTCCTCCCACATGTTTTCAAATTTGGAACATAAGAAGTACATTTGTAGTACTTGGAACAGTCATTTGGATCAGGAAATAATCCCATGAATCTTGGACACATGAATGCATCTGCAGCATAGAGAAAACACACTATTTACTTTAAAAGTATATTTTTATATAAGATGTGCTGAAAATTTATGTAAAAAACTATTTGTTGCTCAAGTTTTGTTTATAAATGTGCTTTTTGTAATTTTTTCAGAAACTATATCAACAGTTTTAAACTAATTCAGTGTGCTCAAGTGCATGAAAGTGTCATGTTTGGTTTTTATTTATTTTTATTGTTGGCTTGTAATGCTGTTAATTTAACAATAATAAATTCCTTATAGAAAACAAAAACAATATTTATTGATTATATAAGTGCACTTGTAACTTATTACATTCACGCACATTTCATATCGATGTTCTGCAAATTTTTACATCACAAAATAAGACTAAACATAACCGCTTTTGAAATTCTTAATTTGCAATGTATATGCGCTTACATTCGAACTAAACAAAATTGCTGTTTGCCATTCTTAATTTACAATGTATATACCCATACGTTCGACCATCCTGGACTTTCAATTGACCTCAACTGAGCTGAACTTTAAAATACATTACAATAAAATTAACTGGACTAATAATATGAAACATTGATAAGTTTATAACAGTTTATAAAATGATTATAACTCAGTGGTCTACGTACAGTTCGTGTGGTCCTAAGACAGCCTGAGAGGGCTACACAGGACCATTCTTTGTAGTCCATTAAGATTAGACCTGGCGGAGTTCAATAAAAGAAAAAACGAAAGCAGGTAGATACGTAAGATTTGCTTTTTTCTGATCTGAATGTAAGATTTATATTTCCACCAAAACTCAAAATTAGTTACACTATTTGAGACGGATGGCGCTGCTCTCTGAAGAAAGTAATAGTTGTAAAAAGAACCATCATTTGTAGCGACAACGTGGTTTGACCGAAGAAGAAAATCAGTAGGAATCTGTGAAAGTATTTCAGTTTGGAATAGTCTAAAGTGTAGCAAAATGCATTCTTTTAGTTTACCCAGTCTGCAGTTCAATCACTTTTTTTAAAGTACTAGGGGGCAAAGCCCCCAGTTCGCTACCGCTCACCAACCCCGATGATTGCTTAGCAATAATTGTTTTTTCTTGGCAGAAAACAGTTTTTCAACTAAAGTTAAAAATATTCACATAACATCTATGTACTAAAAGGAATTCTGTTTACTTACGCTTGTTAAATAAATTACAAAGAGNAATATTACTATCTATTAGTATTATAAGCATTTAGATCTCTTCGTGAACAGAAGTGATTTTCTTAATTATCATTTTTTTAATAACATTTATATTCTTAATACATTATATTGTACAAACAAATTTGATGATTTCTCAACCATAATTTAAAATTCTCGCTAATAATAGCAGTACTGAAAAATAACTTTAAATTAAGGATACAAAACTATTTAAAGGAAAACAATACCTTTACGACTTTTGTTAATTTTATGCTGATGACAACCTAAACAATATGGAAATGAATGGGGGAAAACTGGATCCTACCACGTGATTTTCCGGTCAATAAAAATGCGCCGACAACAATGGAAAACGGTATCAGACCATTATGATTTTATGTTATATAGAGAACTGTAATGAAACTTAGAAATTTATTTCTTATTTCAAATGATGTGCTATGAAAAAAATTGAACAAAAACATTTACCATTAGGAGTTGTGGTTCCAATTACATCATTCGTCGTCTTTTTGTCATCTGGAAAAATAATTGCTTTGTTTTAGGAATGAGGTACAAAGATGACTTTGATGCAATTTTAGACAAAGAATAATAATAAAATAAATTATGCATAAAATAGCTTTTTCGACTAAAGTACATTTTGCAAAATTTGTTTCAAGATAGATGAGAGATCACAAATAAATATTTAAGCAAGGGGTAAAGACAAGAAACTTATCAAAATTCGTTGAAACAAAGCAGTATTAAAAACATCAAAACCAGTTGGCTATAGGAAGTTTGAAACTTTTATTGATATAATTTTATGAGCTGAAGACAAGATTATATCTTTTCCTTGTTTTGTTTACCGGCTTTTTATATTTTTTCTGTCTCTTTTTTAACTATATACATAAATAAACACCGAAGAGCCATTACATTATGACCACCCTCCATCTATAACAAAGGGCTGGCCCAGGAACAATGTTTTCATAGGGCACCTTAGGACTCATAATCCCTCATAGAACAATCCCTGACGTCTGTAAGCTACTTGAACATAGTTGCAGACCAGGTTCACCCATTCATAGCAACAGTTTATCCTGGCAGGGATGGTGTTTACCAACAGGATAATGCACCATGTCATAAGGGTCAAATCGTCGAGGAACATTCCAGCGACTTTCAAGTCATGTCTTGTCCCCCAAATTCACCTGACCTTAATCCAATAGAGCATTTGTGGTCCTACTTGGAAAACCAAATTCGTGCTGCCACGCTACCCACTCGCAATGTGAGGGAATTGCAGGACCAGCTGGTGAGCGCTTGGTACCAGATACCTCAGATTACCTATCAGCACCTTGTGGAATCAATGTCACGGCGGGTGCTAGCAGTTTTGAGGGCTAAAGGTGGCCCTACATGCTATTAGGAGGGTGGTCATAATGTAATGGCTCTTCGGTGTATTAATTAGTATTTCTAAAGTTATCTAAAACCACGTATTTAATTTATTTATAGTTATGCTTTTAGAACGCGTTTCTGCAAAACTAAATAACTGAAAATCAACGGTAATTGAAATTAAAAAAGAAAAAAACAAGCTATATACCAATATTCAAAATTAATAGACAAACGGTACTTATCCATTCAAGAGAACCGCACATTTTTACATTATTTTCCGCGCACAAAGAACAGCACATTATGGTTATACTATCACCCCGATACCGAAAGGAATAAATGCCTTAGAAAATTGCTTGCCAATGGTAAATTTGGACTATTATGAGTTGGCTTCAAACAAAAGTGAAAAATGATTCTGATTACAGTTAATTTTCAGTTTAAAGTGGAGATTTTCTTAAAAAGAGAAAAAAAAGTGTTTTTTAATCTAATAACGCTAAACCACCTGGGAAGGGGAACAAATAATAAAAAAATAAAAGAAATTTGAATTATTTAGTTTTGTTTATGGTCTATATGGTCTTAGGTCTTGTGCATGATTTAGTAATGTTTATTAACACAGATTCATAGATAGTTTGCTCGCCTCCCCATTGAGAAAAACGGATATTTAGCTGGTATATTCCATAAAATGAGAAATAGGAATTTGATTAGTGCAATGGAAAACTATGCATTGAATTTATTAATAACTCACCACTTCCGTCATCACACCGGGCAAAAACGAATGGAAGACATACTTTTCTGTACCTGTCAAAACGTTTATTTCCTTGACAGGATTTCCACTTGGAATTCCAATTTTTACATATGAAGTATGCTGAGCAATCTTCAACATCAGAGAAGGTACCGTAGGACGATGGACACTTGAAGTTCTTCTGTTTATCTAAAGAATTATTTAGTTTTGTTTATTATGTCAGTAGTCTTTAGTCTTGTGCATGATTTAGTAATGTTTATTAACACTGATTCATTGATTGTTTGCTTGCCTCCCCCAATAAGAAAAATGGGTTTTCAGCAAGTATATTCTATAAAATGGGAAATAAGAATTTGATTAGTGCAGTGGAAAAATATATATTGAATCTGATACTAACTCACCACTTCCGTCATCACATACGGCAATATTGAATGGAAGACACACTTTTCTGTACCTATCAAAGCGTTTCCTTCCTTGACAGGGTTTCCACTTGGAATTCCAATTTCTGCACATGAAGTATGCTGAGCAATCTTCAATATCGGAGAAGCTACCGTGGGACGATGGACATTTAAAGTTCTTCTGTTTATCCATGCCTCGGTCTCTGTTCCAATCCCAATCTCTGACCCATTCTATAATATCTAAAAAGTACAAATAAGAATCTTCTGTATCTTGGTTAGAAAACTCTGCAAACGCGGTTGATTCTGTATGTGCAGAACAATTCCGTATCTCGGTTAGAAAATTCTATAAACAGTGTAATTCTGATCAACCAAAACGTTTCCGTCTCTTGGTTAGAAAACAATAAAATTCTGTACAAGCGAAACGATTCCGTATCTTGGATAGAAAATTCTGAAAACGGGGTAATTCTGAACAAATAAAGAAAGATACACCATTTAACAAGTGTTTTTTAGAGTAATAACTGTTTGCCTACTTTTGCATTATGCTAGAAAGAAATACGGTAAATATTTTTTTAAATTTGATTTTTCATTAATATGTGCGATTAAACATTTTATTAGATTTTGTTTTTAAAACATCATTTTTTTTCCGTTGCATAAATTCGAAGTAACTGAGAAAGATTTTTTTTAACAGAAAAAAGAAACGTATTATGAAAACATATTTATTCCTATTTATGACCAAGATCACCTATAATTTTTTGAGGAAATCAGCCGTGTTAGCCGTTCATGCATAAATATAATGTATTTTTTAATTTTCTGAAAAATACAGTTTCAGAAGTATTTAATTTTCTTTGGACATTATTGAGATTTAATTAGAAATTTTCAAATACGCATGACGTTTTGATTTTGTAAAGGAAATTTTTTTTACATGGAATGTTATAAATGTTTATGTGGGAAATTTTTCTCTCGCGAGATGGTTTTAAATTTTAGGTAGGGAGCTTTCATCTTCACAGAATGTCGCAAAATTTTATTTTAGGATTTTCCTCTTCTATAGGGTGTGTAAAATTTTATATTAAATTTATCACCTTCAGGCTATTATACAACTTTATCGAGTTTTTATTACTTTTCCATATTGTGATAAAATTTTGAGTCAAAATTTGTCTCTTTTATAAGATTTTTAAAAAAAAACAACATATTCATGAATTTGTAATTTTTACAGGATGCTATAATACTTTTTGTAATTTTTTTTTGTCTCATTCATGCAGTTGTTACAAAATTTTTTCCTTTCATGGAATATTATAAAATTTAATATGAGGATTTTTCTCCTGCTTGGATTGATATAAGATTTTACAGATTGAAAGATTTTATGGATTGAAAGAAAGAAGACAGAAACATGGATTGAAAGCGTGAGCCTCTGAGAGAATGTTATCAAATTTTATATAGGAATTTTCTTTACCTTAAAATGATGTTATAAACTTTGATATAGAGTTCTTTCTTCATGTTGTTCTGCTTAATAGAAAGGAAAGTTTCTGAACACCTTATAAAGGATAATGTTGATCGGGATGCAAATCATATGAGATAAAAAAAAGTACTACAAGACAGTAAAAGAAAAAAAAAAGAAAAGAAAACACTAACAAAGTAATAATGCATGGGAATCATACGAAGTATTAGATAATGTAATAATTATTTATAAAACTAAACTTACTAAAAATTTCGTCTGAACTCTCTTCAGAGCTGCTTCTAGATTTTAGAGCTGAAGCATCCACATGCGAATCCAATAAGAAAATGGCTATAGCTAAGCACAACACTATGCCTGGAAAAAGCAAATTTTTACATACATTTTTCAGAAAAAGTTTCACTAAGCTACAAAGGACTATACTATTAAATTTTAGTTTTTTATTTAAATTTTTCAGAAAGTTGAATATATTACAAACAATATATTACAAATATATTGAATATATTGCAGACAAAGTGTTTTTGGCTAGGCAACAACAGTCCAATTAGTGAGTCTCTTATCAATAATTTTTCCTTGAATAGTTCAGCCGCTGTCACTTACTGATGTCTAGCATTGAAATAAGTGACAATTTGAGGAAGGCATGAATATCTACCACTCTTAATGGTTCTCATCAATCTTCGATGGTCTTCTTCTGTCACAATCGATCCAAATACAAAGATGATACAAATTTCTTCCTGTTTTACCGAATTCTTGATAATCATAGTTCGCTTATGAAACAGTTTTCTTAGATAACTTCAAAATTCTTATATATTTAAAAAAATGTTTAGAGTTATAAAGATGCCTTTTAAAAAAAATTCCCGGTTCACATTTATTGTTTTGTGACATACAAGAGAAGTGCCTGGTCCTTTACTGTCATGTCAGTTACCCAGAATAATCATTTTTAAAACTACCAAATAAATGACACTACCACCATTTTAATACTGCTTTCATGATTAAATATGTGAAAATAATCATTTTAAAAAACAATCTAGAGATAAAAGACTTTCGGATTTTACAAAGGTTTAGAAATTTTTTATGGTGTCCAGAAAGCTACCAACATTTTAAATATAATTAGTAAAGCTTTATTAATTGATTGTTATATACTAATTAAGTTCAGTGTATCATATATGAGTCATGATGTCTTAATAAAAAATGTTTTTTATGCGTAACGTTAAAGAGAAAAAAAATTCAATCATGTAAAGTTTTAGCGAATTTTTTTAGTTTAAAATTGACTTATAAGATCACCTCCTTGCAAAATTTGAAAGAAGAACCCAGAAAATAAGACAGTACATTAAAAATTGATTATTTAAGTTGGGTTCTGAAACTCAAAATCTAAGTCTCGCATCTGATATATCATTCATAAAAATTAAACGATTATACAAAATTTAAAAATGATACTTAAAATAACAAGAAGAAAAAAAATTTAAAATGTTCACTTTCTTTTGTTCGTACTTAAAGATAATTATTTAAATTGGGTTTTGAAACCCAAAATCTAATTCTCGTATCGAATATATCATTGAAAAAAATTAAATAATTATTCAAAATTTAAAGATTATGCTCAAAATAATGAATAGAATTTTTTTTAAATGGTTATCCTTAAAATATAAATTCATGAAGAAATCATACTTCCGATGTCAATAAAATCGAAGCTTCATGATTTACTATTAGCTAATGATATTTCGAATAAAAGACACAATAGTAATGTCAATACTTTAATATAGTGTTTCTATTAACTAAATATTATCACTACTTGAACAAAATACTTTCAAAATTTTATATTTTTCGAATTCTGAAACTATAAAGAACCTTGTAGCATAATGTTCGCAAGATTAAGAAATAAATGTATAAATATTTAATATTATGTATAAAGTATTTTCCCAAAAACTAATTAGGTTTTTGAAGTTTTTTTTACTTCTCAATTATATAAATATTATTTGCAGTTGTCTGTATTTCATTATGTAATCAGGTTCGTGCAGCGAATTGATTTTTTAACGAGAACTTCATTTTTCAAGTGAAAATTAAATAAAATAAATCTAAATGCAATTTAGCTTACCGAAAATTAGCTTCGAATTCAAATATTCCAGCATATCAGAATCAATCTTTCAAAACTTGTTAATCTAAAATGAATGAATTATTTACAATCACTGTAAATATTAATACTTGAAAACAAATTTAAAAATACATTTAAAAATAAAAAGAGAAGTCAAATTTGGCGATAAAGATAAGGAACAATACTTCCTCGTTTCCAAATAATTTGAAAAACAGATTTTAAATTTTTATCTTTATTCTTGTGAAATACATTTATTGAAACAAACTGTTTGATTAAGAAAGCCATCAACTCGAAAACACAAGAAAACTGTAACTGAGAATGAGATATGAGGAAGGGGAACAAAAACAAATCTATTTTTAAATGCAAAGAAAATTCTATTGATCTCTAATGAGAGATTTATTTTATGTATCTCGACATTATTTCTTGCAACATTATTTATTTACTATCTTTGAATTCAATTGACGCAATCAAAATTTGCACTTCAAATTATTTTTAAAAAGAGAATTGACTCAGTTATCTTATGCGGAAATATACGATTTTTTTTCCAATTTTGTTTTTCGTAAAATGATTATTACTCACATTTTTAACAAATTATTAGAAAACTAATTCCCATTTTAAAATACTTTAAAGAACACAATTTAATAATTGAGAGTCCTTGAATATTACAATTTTTGAATTATTGATTCTTAACTAATAAATATGAGAGGTAGCCACTATCTAGAAAATAGGATCTTAACCAGCTGTCGGAAGAACTATATTATTTTTGTAGTTTGCTAACAACTGCTATTATTTTATTACAAATGCACCCCAGTAGTACATTAGGTAACATCAGTTAAGTAGAAAATTTAAAGTTATGCTGTATAACTTTAGAATATTAGAGAGACTAAACATTTTATATCTTTCTATATCTTTTATATCTTTCTATTTATTAAATTTTATTTATTTTTGTAGTTTGCTACAATTATTACTATTTTATTACAAATGTTTCCAAGTGTGTCTTTATGTATATGTCTTTTCTTTTTACGTTGCTGGTGTTATAATATCTAAAAATTTGACCTTTTATTTTAGAAATCATTTGGAGAAATAGGCTGTGGTTTTTTTCATAACTGTTTTTTATATTTTTGCCATACATGATTTATATAAGTTGTAACTATAGTTTCATAATTTCTATCAGAAACCACCAAAATTTCTTTCAGGATTAAAAAGTAGATTAATCAATCAAGTAAATCAAAGCCAAGGGGGAAAAGTAGTTTATGTCCATTTTTCACAAAAATGACAATAGGATGACAATCTGTCTCGTCTCAAGGATTACAGAGTGTTAACAAATCAATAATGTGAGAAATTGGTATTAGCTTTGAGTTATTATACAGAGAAGGTGGGCCGTATTGTGGAAAAACTTTTATTTTTCGCCTGCAAAATCCTTTTTTCTCCAAATCAACTCTTACGGGCTATAAACCGTTTTTCTACTGAGTTTTTCAAGTATAAAAAGAAAGTATAAAATTACTGAAATGAAATTTTCCAAAGTTCTGAGAAATGCATTGTATGTTTAAAATAAACAAATAAGAAATTAAAAGGAGGATGAAAGAAAGGGTGAAAATGATTTTCAGCAAAATACAATTAAAAGTGAAAATGTTATTACTACACATTAGTTTGTAAAAATTCTAGACAAGTGCAGATGGGTGACATATTACTACGAACACTTTTGTATTAACTTTATAAAAGTAATCTTTCTTTGAGCAGCAAACGTTTTTGAAAACAATTGGTATAATTTAAAAGATTGTGATTCAAGCTTTCAGAAGTGGTGTCGTTTTTACCCATGCAACATTCGGATAGACTAAAATGAAGAGATGGAAGTTAATAACTTCTTTCTAGTTTTAATACCAGAAATTTTCATATCATTCTATGGGGATGTGGTACTTACATAAGAATGCTTTTGGAATTATCGTGCTAAAAAAAGGAAAGGAGTTTTAAACTTCCTATGCTCATTTTGATCCCAAAAGTTGAATCATGATCTTTCAAATTGTACCAACAATTTCCGCAAACGTAAAATTACGTAATTGGATTACATAATGTTTCACACGGAAAGAAGGTCAAAATTTTTCCGTTGCACTCATTGTCTGAATTTTTGGATAATAGTCCCAATCGTTCGGGGAGCTATGAGAGACACAGACAGTCACACAAACTTTCGTTTATTAGTACAGCATATATAATGAATTTTGCAGCAAATATATTTTTGTCACAAAAATTTATTATATTAAGATTTACTTATATAAAGAATAATACCTTTAGTTCTTTTAGCATAACTATGAACGAAAAAAATCTCTTATTACGTAACGAATTAAAAAAATTTTTTTTCTTCTCATTATACGGCGTAACGCAAGTTCTCATTTTTCTCAGAATACACTAAGTTCTGACCACACTTCTTCACAAACGGTTTCCAATTCTTACTGAAAAGGAAGAGCTTATTGCTACATGGATAGCGATGGGCTCCAATTGCTTCTGGGCATTCTAACCATTCAGGAATCTCACCAGTTTCTTTAATGATGCAATCCAAATCATCCTCATCACAATCTGCTTCAGGTGGCCCAGTTGGCTTTGGAGTTGGAGTGGATGGCTGTGTAGTGGTAGGCTGGTCGGTCATTGTCGGTGGTTGGTCGGTGGTGGTTGGTCATTTGTCAATGAATCAAAGAAAAATAATTATTTAAGAAAATATGTAACAAACTCCCAAAATAACTTGTTTTTAAATAAATAAAGTCATCTTTTACATAATTGGAAAGTCATCTTACATCTTATGTCATCTTTTACATAATTGGAAAGATTCCCCCTTGCACCCATTATCCAAATTTTAGGATTCTAGTATGAACTGTTCAGGAGAGCTATGAGTGAAACACAAAGATAGTCGCACAAACTTTCATTTATTAGTACAGCATAGATATTGAATTCTGCAGCAAATAATTTCGTAATAAACATTTATTATATTAAGATTTATTTAAAGAGCAGTATCTTTGATTCCTCTTACATAACTATGAACCAAAAAACCAAGTATTACGTTGAAATTAAAATAAAATAAAAATTTTCTTCTTCTTCATCTTATGCAAGTTCTCATTAACGCAAGTTCTCATTTGTTCAGAATACACTAACATCTGCCCACACTTCTTCACAAATGGCTTCCAATTCTTACAGAAAATGAAGAGTCTATTGCTACTTGGATGGCGATAGGCTCCAATTGCTTCTGGGCATTTAAACCATACAGTAATATCTCCAGTTTCTTTAATGATGCATTCCAAATCATCCTCATCACAATCTGTTTCAGGTGGCTCAGTTGGTTTTGGAGTTGGAGTGGATGGCTGTGGAGTTGTAGGTGGGATGGTGGTAGGCTGTGAAGTGGTAGGTGGGGTGGTTGTTGGCTGTGGAGTTGTAGGTGGAGTGGTTGTTGGCTGTGGAGTTGTAGGTGGGGTGGTGGTAGGCTGTGTAGTGGTGGGTGGAGTGGTTGTTGGTTGTGGAGTTGTAGGTGGAGTGGTGGTAGGTTGTGAAGTGGTAGGTGGGGTGGTGGTTGGTTGTGTAGTGGTCGGCGGGGTGGTGGTTGGCTGTGTAGTGGTGGGCGGGGTAGTGGTTGGCTGTGTAGTGGTAGTTGGGGTGGTGGTTGGTTGTGTAGTGGTGGGCGGGGTGGTAGTTGGCTGTGTAGTGGTGGGCGGGGTGGTGGTTGGCTGTGGAGTGGTTGGTGGGGTGCAGGTAGTTGTAGTAGGTTCTGGTGTTGTTGGTATAGGAGTAGTACCGACTGTAGTTTCACCTAAATTTATAAAAAAATTATAGTTTCATTTTTTATAAGATGTTATACAGTTTTGATACATTATGAAGGAAATCACCTTCACCTGCCATATATGGAATTTCATGACCTACTTTACTTTCTATCATCTATAAACATACATACTATGATTTATCGCAGCTGTTATAATTTCCTACATTAAATACGATGAACCATGGCTAACTAAGGCGATACAAAAATCATTAGTACTAAATAAAATGAAATTTATAATTTGTATTATTTCTTTTTTTCTTTTCATGTTGTGAAACTTTTTAACGTTCAATAAAAATAATAATAGAAAAATGCATAGGTTTATAGACTTAGCGGTATTAGTTCATTTGAAAATTGCATGATTACCCCCCAAAAAATGGAATGAATTTGCCATTTTCATTTACAGACAATTTAAATTTTAGTATTAAGTACTTTCTTTTTGAGTTGCAACATGCTGCATATGTGGGGAGCAACGCTGGTTCAGTGGTTAAGACACTGGTCTATCAATGCGAAGAACTACGATTCTGTTTCAGGAGTCAACTTAAAACTCACCCATATTCAGATTGTAGAGAACCAGTTCTTTTGGTAAGTAAATCTGATCAAACGACCACGACGCAAAACCGTGGTGCCTTTATCTCTATGACCTCTATTGCAATGATTGCTTTTTACAAACCCAAGTCATATAATTTATATTAAAAATGTTGATAAGTAGCGTTTATAGTGGAAAATTTCTTTTTGTAAGGATGGGAGTGGTTGAAAGAGGATTATCTAAGATTTTCAAACACTATGTATTGGCAATCAAAATGGGTTACACATGGCTTAGAGCAGAATACTCTACCTATGGCAACACATCTCATGCTTACACCATAAGCGTGTGGAGAGTCATAGGAGAAGGAAATACGTTTGTTTGCGTCTTGTGATTTTCAAACAGATTAAAAACCTTTAAATTAGGAAACTGCATTGAACATAGTTCTAACAGAAACGTTGTGGAAATTTTAAAAGATATATATGACAGCTGAATACGAAAAGTATTTAGAATGGGGAAAATATCGCAGTGCATTTTTATACTACTGAGAAAAGGAAGACAGGGAAGGGTCAAGACATGGAACCGGTCTTCTCCCTACATGTCGTACATATTTGGGGCATTTAGGATCTCTGAAGCCCCAAATAATTACCTGACAACAGACGCAACAAATATCTTGAATAATGGTTGTGACTCTAGTGATGCCCAATAATATGTAATTTAAAAAATATGTTTTTTTCTGATAAAAATTAGCGATGGTATAAAATTTGAAGAAAAAATGCAAAGTGTTTCATTTTTAGAAATAATATTCGAAAAAGAAATATATTTATACTTCATTGTATAATAAAAGCGTAATCGCTTGATCACTAAATATTTTAAATTATCCTTCGCTATTTAGCAGGGGTACCTTGAGAGGGTGAATACTTAAGGAATCCAGTAAAATTATATAGCTAAGGCTCCTCAAAGTCTTGCGACCTGGAATTAAAATAAATATTGTAAATATTTGTATGATCACAAGGAAAGAAACTCTTTCACTACTTGTTGGTCTTTTCCTTGATCCACAGTTCACATATCTCTCACTTCTGCAATGTCCCTTGACTCCGTCAAAGAGAAAATTCTTTGGACACGTTTTCAAACTTGGAGAAAAGGAGATGCAGTGGTAGTATTTGGAACAGTCACTTGGATGAGGAAAATATCCCAAGAATTTTGGACACGTGAATGAATCATCTGTAACATACAATAAACACACTATTTATCTTAAAAGTATATTTTTATATAAGATGTGCAGGGCATTTATGTAAAAAAACTATTTGCTCAAGTTTTGTTTATAAATGTGCTTATAGAAATTTTCCTTGAAACTACACTCTATTGCAAAAAAAAAATCGACGCACCAAGAAGCAACCATCCGATTGCTTTGAAATTTCGTATGCATGAATGTTTTTGCTCGATCAGGCTTTAATGATGCCGACTTAGGACGTATAGTCTTTAGCGACGAATCCCGCTTCCAACTGTGTCCTGACGATCATCTAAAGGCTTGGTTTCTTAGGACAGGACGCCGTCAGCTGGAAATCAGCGTTAACCTCTGATTGGTCCATTTGTGAGTTTGATAGTATACGTCATCGAACGCTCATCTTGAACTACAATTGCCGTCCAACTCAACTGCAGTTGGATTACAACGTGACGTTAACCACAGAAGCAATGGCGGACAACATCCAACAGC
>NC_092207.1:81358445-81367219 GCF_043381705.1 Parasteatoda tepidariorum | reverse complement strand
TAGTTGCATTTCCACTCGTGTTCTATCCACCAATTTTCGTTTCAATCGGACAACTCCTTCTTGGTGCGTCGATTTTTTTGTTATACTGCGTATATTAACAGTTTTTAACTAATTCAGTGTGCTTAAGTGCATGAAAGTGTCATGTTTGGTATTTACTTATTTTTATGCCCACGCAGACAATAACAATGCCAAGCAATCCATCAAATTTTTAGGTACAGTCGGTTGGACTGGTTTAAATTAAGAATTGGGCTGACTGACATTGCCAAAAACACTAATCCAATTATTATCACCAGTGAGGATGAACTTGACCAATTCATAGAACAAAGCAATACTGATATACAAACAGTCTGCAGTGATAGCAAAAGGAAACATAAATCGAGAGCAGGTGTGAAGAACTTTTGGTGGACTACACTGCTTATTATCATGAGGAAAAAAGTAAGGGCAGTAAGAAGACGCTGTCAAAGTGCGCAGGAAGAGGAAAATTAGAAACCACTATAGGATCAAATATAAACAAACATCTGCAACATAGAAACGACTAATCGGAATTGAAAAGAAAAAGGCTATCAAAAATTGCATAATAAAACTCACAGATAATTTTACATTCAGCAAACCATACAAAATTGCCAGAAATATAGATGCTAGAAAGACACCAGGTGTTTTTACTAAGCTGCAAAACGGTGTTGTCTCGACAAACTATAAGGAATCGATAACAAATATATTAAGTTATCATTTTCCATTCACATCTATTCAAGATATGGAAGTAATACAGAAACACAGCACTACCAGAGAATTCACAGGGGCCGAGATAGAGAGTTTCATCAAGACACAGAAGAGAGGGAAAGCCTCAGGATGTGATGGAATACCAGCGGAGGTCATCCACGACTTATTCTATGCTAAATAAATGCTTAACCTTAGGCCATTTCTCAACATCATGGAAGAAAGCTGAGATCTGCCTCATACAAAAGAAAAATAGAGATCCGGCCCATCCCCCTTACCACCGATCTATATCATTACCACCGATCTGGGGCAAAATTCTGTATAAACTGATCACGCAAAGACTAGTATTTTATTTGGAAAACAACAAACTACTGGACAATCAATAATACGGATTTAGAAAGGGACGAGGAACAGAAGATGCACTGAAAGAAGTGGTCAGTCGTATCAACATAGCTAACCTTGAGGGTAAACATATGGTGGGGTTGCCCATGGACATTAAGAACGTTTTCAATAACGCAAATTGGTATATACTCAAAACTGAACTCAATAAACTTGACCTGGGTTACCAGATCCTAAAACCATTTTTTTGGCTTTTTAAACAAACGTTTTAGCATCTTTAACTTTAATGATACTGTTTTTAATATGCCGACAAATGTGGGGGAGCCGCAGGGCTCCTCACTGAGTCTAATACTTTGGCTAGTTTTAATCAACACTATCTTTAGCATTTCTATTGAACCGCATTTTAAACTGCTGGCATTCGCTGATGATGTCCTTCTTCTTATGAAAGACTCAATACTATACAAAATCGACAAACTAGGCACCGAGGCGGTCGAATTATTGATGACATGGGCCGAAAGTCACAACTTAGAATTCGAACCTGAGAAAACAAAAACAATTACTTTTCCGAAAAACAAAAAAATTAATTAAATCCCGTATCAAAATGCGTAACACTACAAGAGCTTACATGAAGAACGAGCACAATTTGAAATACTTAGGCATAACCCTAGACCCCAGGGTGAGCTGAATCCCACACCTTGAAGACATTAAGCAGAAAGTAAATATAATGTACCATAAACTTAGTGATAACTCAAGAGTAACATGGTGCCTAAAACTAACAATATTGAAAACAATCTACTTACAGGCAGTGGAGAAAATTATAATGTATGGCTCGGTATTCTGGTATAAACCAAAAGTTAAAATAAATAATCATCTACCATCCATACAACGACTATGCTTGATAAATATCACAAAAAGCACAGAGTCACTGCAAATTCACGCCGGCACCTTACCGATATATATAAAGATAAGCGAGGATAACTTTGTAAGGACACTTAAATGGCCTAATAGTAACAGTACCACCCTGGATTCAGACTTTGATAGCCCAGCCGTAAAATTGTACGAATACAATACCATACACCAATCCAGTTGAATTTAGGGCAATCGAATGGGGATTCATCCTACCAACGGGTCTGGGTTATGAAATATACACCGATGGCAGTACGAGAGAAATACTCGATAATAACACGGGTGACAAATTAAAAAGGGGTGTGGATATGTCGTGAAATTAAATGGTTCGACTGCCTATAAAAATTGTATTAGACTAAACAACGAGGCAAGGATCTACCCGGCCGAGCTGCAGGCCATTAAACTAACCATCAATTGGCTAAATGAAAACAACATCCATTCGGCAACAATTTACACAGATTTTCGCTCCCCGATGAACTCACTCGAAAACCCCGTGGGCACAAGTAAACAAGTTGAAGAAATCAAACATAATATAGGTAAAGGACATATGTTAAATTGGATTAGGGCACACACGGAGAATGAGGGCAATGAGGCAGATAATTTTGCTAAAATGGGCAAGGAGTTCGATCAGGTGGATATAAACTGCCAATTCATGAAACAAATCCAAACCTCTGGGGGCACTGGATTGGAGAACGATCGTTCTCTGATTCAGGTCAAAATTACGATCTGTGGATGAATGTATGAATGGGTCCGCCTTATAAACATGCGTGACGTATGGTGTGGCGAAGTCGAATTCTTGGCCATAGATTGCGCCACTGAAAAACAAGAATCGCACACTCTGCCTTAAATTTGCTCGGTTTCACCAAGCAGGCTTGCCCGTGTGGCAAGTGGCATTATAGCCAACCAACCAACCATAAACTGCCTCATCACTAGAGCCCAATTAATAAAATTTCTCAGAGACGTCAGCAATGAACTTTGGCAACAGAGGTGGGGTAGGTCGAATAATGGTTGACATACTTACAGCCTTTTCCCACAAGTAAGTACTCATAGAATTAGTAGTGACTTCTATCTCAATCAGTTTTACAAAGGCCACGGAGTGTTTGGTGTACATCAAGCTACACTATTTAAAAGGACATCACGCTACAAATACTGCGGCAAATGCCAAACCATCAAACATTTCAGGGCTCGAAAAAACTCAGAAATTTTACCCGTCCCCGAGGACGGCTTATCCAACAATGTACCCGTCCTCCTCTGAAACTAACCCGTAGTTTCTAAATAAATAAAAATATAATTTTCTCTTATTTATTACAAACATTTATGTAAATTGCACAATGAATTATTAGTTACTAGGATAACAAATACTAGGATTACATTATACAGTAATAAAAGAAATACTAGGTTACTAATAGTAACCTAGCATTTCTTTTATGAAATAATTTATATCATTTATGAAATAATTAAAACGACAAAGATCAAGTTATCTGGAATGTCAATTTATCCGAGGGTACTGCGCTTTTTGAATTAATCAAATATGACGTTTGTCAGTTCCACAATCAAGCCAATGATATACAGAGGTTTCTGCACAAAAATGAGAAAGGGGTTTTCCTTTTAGGTAGATGTTCATAATTGCGTTTAGCGCTTCTTGTTTAAGACCTGTCCAAATGCGCATGCACAGATNTTCTAAGAAACCAGGCCTTGAGCTAACAAACCAGTATTTTGTTGGCGTCAGCGGGACGTTGACGTCACGCCGACGCCCAGATAAGGCGCTTGTCCTAAGAAACCAGACCTTTACTTTCAGTAACCTAGTATTTCTTTTATATTCAGTAACCTAGTATTTCTTTTATGAAATAATTAAAGCGACAAATGTCAAGTTATCTGGAATGTCAATTTATCCGAGGGTACTGCGCTTTTTGAATTAATCAAATATGACGTTTGTCAGTTCCACAATCAAGCCAATGATATACAGAGGTTTTTGCACAAAAATGTGAAAGGGGTTTTCTTTTTAGGTAGATGTTCATAATTGCATTTAACGCTTCTTGTTTAAGACCTGTCCAAATGCACATGCGCAGATCAACTTTTCTTTTGTTTACCGATTACGTGAGCATGCGCATTTGGTCTGAAGAAGGAATTAACGGGATTTCTATATTAGAGGGTTATTTTAGAAGTGACGTGCTTGACTCTTGTTAGATAACAAAAATTGAAAATGTATCACGAACATTAACGGGAAAATGGCCGTCCGCGCGGACGTCAGATTCGAGAAATTTGTTGTCCGCGGGGAATTTTTGACCGCCGAGGACGAGCGGACGTGCGGTTTTTCGAGCCCTGAAACATTTACTAACGGAATTCAATAAACTTACAACACTTCGAGGCATCGCTTTTAAAAACCAGGGAGACATGAGGTCGTAGTGCAGAACAGGGAGACAAAAACAAACCATAAGAAATATCATTAAATACTGTGTCGAAGACATAATGTCCCCAAACGACGCCATGGACCCCTTGTTTAAAATCCCATAAGTATTTTAAGTTATCAGATCTAATATTGGATCTACAACTCCTTGTTGCTTAGACTATTCTATTATTAAATTTCAAATTTGCAATTAGCTTTAAGGACTTTGATTTTACTGATTTTAAATACCTATACTCTGGTTCAGATTCCTATTTTTACCCTTTTTAATGATTTTGGGCACTGATGCTCTTATTTTTGGTGCTTTTTTACATTTATTGGATCCTGAATTGCCCTGCATATTTTGATTTTAATTGTTGATTTATATACCTATTTTTAAATTTGATTACTTTCCAGACTAATTTTATTGTATTCTGGTTATCTCAATTATACATTTTCTAATTATTTTCCGTCATCTTCAAAGAGTTCTTCTTTTCATGCTTTTGGACTTCAGCTGTCCTTATTGTAACGATATCATATGTACTCTAACGTCATTGTTATTTTTTTTGTAACTGCATTAATTGTATTTTATTGTAATTGTCAAATTGTATTGCATTACATTGTAGTAGTCAAGCGCCCGTAGTACAACAATTAAATACGAAAAATATTAAGAGTGAATATTGCAGTACATTCATATACAACTGAGAAGAGGAGGAGAGGCAAAAAGGGAGGATCAAGACATAAAACCGGTCTTCTCCCCAAATAGCTTATTCGAGTGTTGAGATCGCGAATAGTGGTTTATTCAAGTCTGAATGAGTCCTGTCAAAAAATGACCAATGATTTCAAAATTAATAAACTGAGAAACGGAAACAGATAGATATGTAAGATTTGCTTTTTTCGCATCTTAATGTAAGTTTATATTTTCACCAAAACTTAAAATTAGTTACACAATTTGAAGAGGGGTGGCACTACTCTCTGAAAAACAATAGTTGTAAAAAGAACCATCATTTGTAGCGACTACGTGGATTGGTCAAAGTGCAGACTAATTAGGAATCCGTACAAATATTTTAGTTGGAATAGTTTGCAGTATAGCAAAATGCATTCTTTTAGTTTTCACCCAGTCAGCAGTTCAGGTAGATTTTTAAGCGAATGTAATTAAACTTGTGCAATTTTTTTTGTATTTCAAAATGATATGCTATGAAAAAATTTGACAAAAACACTTGCCTTTAGGAGTTGTGGTTCCAATTACCCCATTCGTCGTCTTTTTGTGATCTGGAAAAATAATTTTTTTGTTTTACGAACGAGGTACAAAGAGGACTCTGATGCAAATCTAGACAAAGAATAATGATAATAATAATAATAAAAATGAGACAAGAAATATTTTCTTTTATTAAAGTACATTTTGCAAAATTTGTGTAAACATAGATGAGAGATCACAAATAAATATTTAAGCAAGAAGAAAACACGAACTCTTTCAAAATTCGTTGAAACACGGCAGGATTAAAAACATCAAATCCAGTTGGCTATA
Organism: Parasteatoda tepidariorum; assembly: GCF_043381705.1. Lineage (NCBI taxonomy): Eukaryota > Metazoa > Arthropoda > Arachnida > Araneae > Theridiidae > Parasteatoda > Parasteatoda tepidariorum. The sequence continues at coordinate 81,361,346 of NC_092207.1, read as the reverse complement.
GGAAGCTTGAAATTTTTATTGATATAATTGTCTGAGCTGATGACGAGATTATATATATATATATAAGTGAGGGAATGACGCTGAAGTGAGGGAATGATTCAAGATGAGNTTATATATATATATTATATATATTATTTTCACTCTATTTACGTATTTAATTAATTTATAGTTATGCTTGTAAGACGCGTTTCTGCAAAACTAAGTAACTTAAAAAAAAACGGTAATTGAAATAAAGAGAAAAAAACTAAGCTATGTACCAAAATTCAAAATTAATGGATAAACGATACTTATCCATTCAAGGGAACCACACCTTAATTCTACATCATTTTTCGGACACATGGAACAGCACATTATTTTTCTATACTATTCCGTATTCTTGTAATTTTGAATCTAATCCAGAAGACAAGGGAACTGAGGGATCAAGTATTTGTGGCGGGCTAGACTTTGCGGAAGACATATTTGATGGTTCTGCCATCTCCCCGAAAGAAAGAAATGCCGTAGAAAATAGCTTGCCTGAGGAAAAATTTTACTATTATGAGTTGACTTCAAGCAACAGCATTATGAAAAATGATTCTATATATAGTTAGTTTTTATTTTAAAGTGGTAAACTTCTGAAAAATAAAAAAGCGTGTTTTTTTTAAAAAAAATCTGATAACGTGAAACCGTCTGAAAGCAGAACAAATAATAATAAACTAAAAAACAAAGAATTATTTAGTTTTGTTTATTATGTCAGTATATGGTCTTTAGTCTGGTGCATGATTTAGTAATGTTTTTTTAGCACTGATTCATTAATGGTTTGCTTGCCTCCCCCAATAAGAAAAATGGGTTTTCAGCAAGTATATTCTATAAAATGGGAAATAAGAATTTTATTAGTGCAGTGGAAAAATATATATTGAATATGATAATAACTCACCACTTCCGTCATCACATACGGCAATATCGAATGGAAGACATACTTTTCTGTACCTATCAAAACGTTTCCTTCTTTGACAGGGTTTCCACATGGAATTCCAATCTCTACACTCGAAGTATGCTGAGCAATCTTCAATATCGGCGAACCTACCGTGTAACGATGGACATTTAAAGTTCTTCTGTTTATCCATGCCTCGGTCTCTGTTCCAATCCCAATCTCTGGTCCATTCTATAATATCTAAAGCATGCAAAAATGGAAAAAAATATGTAATATAAATGTGTTTGGATATGGGGTAATTCCCCACAAGAGCATGAATAAATGGGCTTACGTGAATAATTTCTTCAATAAAAATATGGTAAAAGTCTTACGAAATGCTTTTATTGGCAATGGTTAATTAACTGTAATTTTCATCCCCTACCCTAATCCCCATGTAAGATAATCATTTTAGTCACCTCCACAATTACCTTCTTTCTTTTCCTACACAAAATTTTCTATAAAATAAAATTGCCTTGTGAATACTAAACAGTTATAATCTTTATTTAGAAATATTAGTTTACCCATAATTTCCTGGTCCGAAAACTCCCTGGACTGGAATTATTCTAACTGGAAGCTGAAGGACTCTTTACCGCGTAGTGCAGCTGAAGTCGTTTGGCTCCACTCCTCTGTAAATACTCCCCACCCCCAGAACCTCAGTGATACATTTGTATCTTTGCTTTTTGAACGTTTTTCAACAATCCGCTCTGGGAAAGGGGTTATTCTGGCTTAAATTCTGTATCAGGGTTAAAATCGTTGTTGCCTGGGTAAAGCTGTACAAGCGAAACTATTCCGTATCTTGGTTAGAAAACAATAAAATTCTGTACCAGCAAAAAGAATCCATATCTTGGTCAAAAAATTCTGTAAACTGGTTATGCTGTAAGCAGGACAATTCTAGACAAGCAAAACAATTCCGTATCTTGAATAGAAAATTCTGAAAATGAGGTAATTCTGTTCAAATAAAGAAAGATTCATCATTTAACAATGTTTTTTAGATTAATAACTGTTTGCATACAGAAAGAAATAAGTCAAATATTTTTTAAATTTGATTTTTTATTAAAATTATGTGCTATTGAACATTTCATTAGACTTCATATTAAACTAGGAGGCTCCTCCCCCTGCTCGCTAACGCTCGCCAACCCCCGAGAATTGCTACGCAATCCTATGTGGTTCACCCTGTGAACCATGGCTCGCTGCGCTCGCTCGCCAATGATCACAATGTTCAAACACAAAGACATAGTATATTATCATCAAAGACATAGTATTTTATCATCAAAGACATAGTATTGTACGTAGAAGAATTCTATCAATGTTCTTATTGGCTTTTAAAAAAGTATATTAGCTATTTAGATTGTACATGGGGAAAAAATCAAAACATTAGCTAAATGAGAAACATATTAGCAAAATAAATTATCAAATATTGCAGTTACTCACCTAAATTCAACTAAATGTATAATAAATTAGTTAATACTAGAAATTCTGAAAGTTTTAGAAAAAAATTTTATTGTTCAAAAATATAAACTTTAAAGCCTAACTTTTCCTTGTGAGATAATAACCCTCAAAAAGTGTTTCATTTTAAAGAACACAAAAATTTGTTTTATCGCCAAATGAAATATTTTTTGGTGATCAGCATTATTGAAATCAATTTCTATATTAATTAACATTTGTGATAAAGTACATATAATTTTAGAACAAAATAAGGATGTTTTACATACAATAAATTAAAATGCATGGCTGTTAGCATTACCCGAGAAATACCACGTGAAAGTCGCCATGCGGCATTTCGAATCGGGGAGCTTTGATTTTGGCAGTTCGGCCTTGCCTACTGCCAATAGAAGTTTCAATTAAATTTTTTCCAAAAAACATTTTTTTCTGCAAAGCTCTAAGAAATTAACACTAAGCATTTAGAATTTCTTTAAAAACACAATTATAGATTTGGCATCTTGGAGCAATTA
>NC_092207.1:81184035-81356816 GCF_043381705.1 Parasteatoda tepidariorum | reverse complement strand
GGAGCCACGTAAGAGAATTATATATATTAGATCAGAAACACATCATTAAAAGGCAGAATGCTTTGGTGTTTTCAAAACAAAGCAAACGTTGCCACCGGCGGAAAAGAAATACAGCCAAAATTTGGGAGCCACGTAAGAGAATTATGTATAATAGATCATACTTTTTAATTGCATAAAGTAAAAAAAACTGAGATAGATTTTTTTAACAGAAAAAGAGCGAATTACGAAAACATAAATTATTTCTATATAGCAACCTATAGTTTTTTGAAGAAATCAACCGTGTTAGCCATGCATAACAACCATGCATAACATAATTTTTTTTTAATTTCCTGGAAAATACATTTTTAGAAATATTTAATTTTCATTATTGGATCTTAATTGGAATTTTTTACCAACGCACGATGTTATGATTTTAGGAAGAAATTTTTTTTTCATGGGTTGTTATAAAATTTTATGAGGGAAAATTTTCCCTCAAAAGATGGTTTAAAATTTTATGTAGGAGCTTTCATCTTCACAGTATGTCACAAAGTTTTATTTTAGGATTTTCCTCCTCTATAGGGTGCTGTAAAATTTTATATTAAATTTATCACCCTCGGGCTGTTATGCAACTTTATAGAGTTTTTATTACTTTCCAGATTGTGATAGCTCTTTTATAAGATTTAAAAAAAAATATTCAAGGATTCTTAATTTTCCCAGGTTGTTATGACAATTTTTGTATATTTTTTTTGTTTCTTTCATGCAGTGTTATAAAATATTTTGTAGAGACTTTTAACTTTTAAAAGATAAAATTTTGTATTAGGATTTTTCACATTCGTAGAATAATACTATAAAATTTTATGTAGGGATTTTTCTTCCTTATGGTGTGTAAAACATTTTATGTTTAAAATTTTCACCTTCAATAAAATTTTATACAGAAGTTTTTTAGTTTTTATATTGGTAGTTTGCGCATATTATGAAAATTTATATTGAAATTTTCCCTTTCCCTAGATTATTTAATAATTATGCAGTTCTTTTCAAAGAATATTTTAAAATTTAATATGGGGATTTTTCTCCTGCATTGATTGGTATAAAATTTTATGGATTGAAAGATTTGCCTTTGAGAAAATGTTATCAAATTTTATATAGGAATTCTTTACCTTCAAAGCAGATTAGAAAGTTTGATATAGAGTTTTTTTCCTTCATGTTGTTCCGTTTAAAAGAAAAGAAAGCTTCTGAACACCTTATAAAGGATAATACTGAACGGGATGCAAATCATATGAGATACTAAAAAAGTACTATAAAGCAGCAAAAGAAAAAAAAAGCACAAAAACACTAACGATGTAATAATGCATGGCAATCATACAAGATATTAAGTAATGTAATAATTATTTATAAAACTAAACTTACTATTACTTTCTTCGGAACGCTCTTCAGAGCTGCCTCTAGATTTTATAGTTGAAGCATCCACATGTGAATCCAATAAAAAGATACCTATAGCTAAGCACAACACTGTTCCTGGAACAAGTAAAATTTTACATACATTTCGCAGAATGTATTATTGAAAATTTTCACTAAGCTGCAAATGACTATACTACTAAATTTTAGTTTTTAAATAAAATTATTTAGAAAGTTGAATATATTAGCCATTAATTTAAAAAGAATAGCTTGTAGAATGTAACAATTTCCCTTGAAAAGTTTAAGATATATAAAGTAAAATTTGAGTATTTTTAACTGATTTTTACTTCATTTTTTTTAAAAGTAGAATAATATGATCTGTGATATTTTTGCAAATTTTAAAGAACATTTTTTTTTAAATGTATGGCAACATCAAAAAATAGCAGTTTTTCCATAATTTTTTCCATATCGAGGAACTCACTTTATTTGAATAACTTAACCTTAATAACCTAAATATAATATATATTTTTAGAATGAGTGTCAAAAGTAAATTAAAATAAAGTTTACGAGGTTAGGGGTCACAAATAAATACACCGAGGAAAAAAAAACTGGTACACCTGCTTGATGCTGTGTAACCTGACAATGAGTCCATGCCACGTCGTGACGTGACATGGATTCACTGATTGCTGGCTGGAAGGCATTTCGGGACAAATTCATACTGACTGTGAATCCCACAGGCTTACAAAATGAATATATCGTTCTGGTGATCTCTTCGGAATTGCACTTTGCAAGACCATGCTAGATGATCCTCCATGTCTGCGGATTCAGGTGTTAAGTCTAAGTCAGAAGATAATGTTCCTGTGTAGCTACTCTCAACGTGCAGAGTTATCTCATTGTCCTTCTGGTCTTGTTAAACTCCTTCGGAATTTGAAATGAACATGAATGGTCAGAGATTATTGAATAGAATACTCAACTACCAGTCAGAGACATATCAGGGATTTCATATCCTGCTAATTCCATACCCACCATATCACGAAGAGGTTCCCCTGACCTGAGCATTTCTTTTTTGACATGAAAGATCCATGAATTCATGACGTTAACTTCATATTTACGCACGTGCATCCATTCCATACAGTTTGAAGCGAGACTCGCCAGTCCAGACAACATGTTCTTGGCTAAACATCAACAGTCCAATAGATGAGTCCTGATCAGTAATGTTTCCTTAAATAGTTAAGCCGATGACACTTACTGATGTCACAGCATTGAAATAAGTGACAATTTGGGGAAGGGACGAATGTTCGCCTCTCGTAATGAGTCTGATCAATCGTCGATGGTCTTCTTCTGTCGCAATCGATCCGAATACAAAGATGATTCAGATTTTTTCCTGCTTTACCGAATTCTTAACATTCTGTTTGCACTTATAAAATGGTTTTCTTAGATGACTTCAATATTCTTATATATTTTTATAAAATGTTTAGAGTTATAAATAGTTTATTACAAAAAAAAATTCCTGGTTCATATTTATTGTTTTATGTCATATAAGAGAAGTGTCCGGTCTTTTACTGTCATGTCAGTAACCTAAAATAATCATTTTTAAAACTACACAATAAATGACACTACCACCTTTTTAATACTGCTTTCATGATTAAATATGTGAAAATAATCATTTTAAAAAACAATCTAGAGATAAAAGTCTTTTGGATTTTACAAAGGTTTAGAAATTTTTTATGATGTCCAGAAAGCTACCAACATTTTAAATATAATTAGTAAAGCTTTATTAATTGATTGTTATATACTAATTAAGTTCAGTGTACCATATATGAGTCATGATGTCTTAATAAAAAATGTTTTTTACGAGTAACGTTAAAGAGAAAAAAATTCAATCATGCAAGGTTTTAACGAATTTTTTTAGTTTAAAATTGACTTATAAGATCACCTCCTAGCAAAATTTGAAAGAAGAACCCTGCTTAGAAAATAAGACAGTATATTAAAAATTGATTATTTAAGTTGGGTTCTAAAACTCATAATCTAAGTCTCGAATCTGATATATCATTTATAAAAATTAAACGATTATACAAAATTTGAAAATAATACTAAAAATAACAAGTAGAAGAAAAACATTTAAAATGTTCATTCTTTCTTTTGTTCGTTCAAATATTTCCTTCAAATGTTGTTTAAAATGTTCGTTCTTAAAGATAATTATTTAAATTGGGTTCTGAAGCCGAAAATCTAATTCTCGTATCTAATATAACAATGACAAAAATTAAAAAATTATTCAAAATTTCAAGATGATGCTTAAAATAATGAATAGAAATTTTTTAAAAGTATTTATCCTTGAAAAATAAATTCACAGAAAAATCATACATCTGACGTCAATAAAATCGAAGGTTTATGATTTACTATTAGCTAATGATATTTCAAATAAAAGACACAATAGTAATGTCAATACTTTAATATAGTGTTTCTATTAACTAAATATTAACACTACTTGAACAAAATGCTTTCAAAATTTTATATTTTTCGAATTCTGAAACTATAAGAAATCTTGTAGCATAATGTTCGCATCATTAAGAAAAAAATGCATAAATANCCTGGTTTAATATAGTGTTTCTGTTAACTAAATATTAACACAACTTGAACAAAATGCTTTCAAAATTTTATATTTTTCGAATTCTGAAACTATAAGAAATCTTGTAGCATAATGTTCGCATCATTAAGAAAAAAATGCATAAATATTTAATATTAATCATAAAGTATTTTCCCAAAAACTAATTAGGTTTTTAAAGATGTTTAATTTTCCAGTACATGAATATTATTTGCAGTTGTCTGTATTTAATTAGGTAATCAAAATCTTAATGGAGCAAAATGATTTTTTAACAATAACTTCATTTTTTAAGTGAAAATTAAATAAAATAAATCCAAATACAAGTAAGCTTACCGAAAATTAGTTTCGAATTCAAGTATTCCAGCATATCAGAATCAGTCTTTCAAAACTTGTTTTTCTAAAATTAATGAATTATTTTCAATCACTATAAATATTAATGCTTGAAAACAAATTTAAAAATAAATTTAAAAATAAAAAAGATGTCTTATTTGGCGATAAAGATAAGAAACAATACTTCCTCGTTTCCAAATAATTTGAAAAACAGATTTTAAAGTTTTATCTTTACTGTTGTGAAATACACTTATTGAAGCAAACTGTTTGATTAAGAAAGCAATCATCTTGAAAACACCAGAAAACTGTAAATGAGAATGAGATACGAGGAAGGGGAACAAAAACGGATCTATTTTTAGATACAAATAAACTTCCATTGATCTCTAATGAGAGATAGATTTCATGTATCTCGACACGATTTCTTGCAACATTTTTTATTTACTAGCTCCGAATTCAATTGACGGAATCAAAAGTTGCATTTCAAATTATTTTTTAAAAAAGGATTGATATAGTAATCTTATGCGGAAATATCAGAATTTTTTTCCAATTTTGCTTTTCGTAAAATGATTATTACTCATATTTTTAACAAATTATTAGAAAACTAATTCCCATTTTAAAATACTTTAAAGAACACAAGTTAATAATTGAGAGACTTTGAGTATTATAATTTTAGAATTATTAATTCTTAACTAATAAAATATGAGAGGTAGCCACAATCTAGAAAACTGGATCTTAATCAGTTGTCGGAAAAACTATATTACTTTTGTAGTTTGCTAACAACTGCTATTATTTTATTACAAATGCACCCCAGTAGTACATTAGGTAACATCAGAAAAGTGGAAAATTTAAAGTTATGTTGTATAACTTTAGAATATTAGAAAGACATAAACATTTTATATCTTTCTATATCTTTCTATTTATTAAATTTTATTTATTTTTGCAGTTTGCTATAATTATTACTGTTGTTTGGTTGAGTAGCACAGAGGCTAATGCCGGCAAATAAAGTATTTATTAAAACATAATGTGAGGAAAACAATAGTTCGCACACACAGTGCTACACATCTGAATCAACTAACAACTAGTCAGCTTCTTCAACAAATATATATAGCTATTTCCCCTATCGGGAAGTCGTAGTATTACATCACGCAACTCGCGCAACTTATTTGAGAAGGAGAGGAAAAATGAGATTTTATTTGCATATTAACAACAATTACTATTTTATTACAAATGTTTCCAAGTGTGTCTATATGTATATGTTTTTTCTTTTTACGTTGCTTGTGTTATATATTTAAAAATTTGACATTTTAGTTTAGAAATAATTTGGAGAAATAGGCTGTGGTTTTTTCATAATTGTTCTTCATATTTTTGCCACACATGATTTACATAAGTTGTAATTATAGTTTCATAATTTCTATCAAAAACCACCAAAATTTCCTTTAGGATTTAAAAGTAGATAAATCAATAAAGTAAATGAAAACCAAGGGGGAAGAACAGTTTAAGTCCCTTTTTCACAAAAATGACAATTGGATGACCATCTGTCTCGTCTTAAGGATTACTGAGTGTTGACAAATCAATAATGTGAGAAATTGGTATTAGCTTTGAGTTATTAAACAAAGAAGGTGGGCCGTATTGTGGAAAAACTTTTATTTTTCGCCTGCAAAATCCTTTTTTCTCCGAATCAACTCTTACAGGCATAAACCGTTTTTCTACTGAGTTTTCAAGTATAAAAAGAAAGTATAAAATTACTGAAATGAAATTTTCCAGAGTTCTGAGAAATGCATTGTATGTTTAAAATAAACAGATAAGAAATTAAAAGGAGGATGAAAGAAAGGGTGAAAATGATTTTCAGCAAAATACAATTAAAATTGAAAATGTTATTACTGCACATTAATTTATAAAAATTTTAGGCAAGTACAGACGGGTGACAAATTACTACAAACACTTTTATATTAACTTTACAAAAGTTATCTTTCCTTTAGCAGCAAACGTTTTTGAAAACAATTGGTATAATTTAAAAGATTATCTTTGAAGCTTTTAGAAATGGTGTCTTTTTTACCCATGCAATATTCGGATAGACCAAAATGAAGAGATGGAAGTTAATAACTTCTTTCCAGCTTTAATACCAGAAATTTTGAAATTATTCTATGGGGATGTGGTACTTACATATGAATGCTTTTAAAATTATCGTGTTATAAAAAAGGAAAGGAGTTTAATATTTCCTATGCTCATTTTGGCGTAAAAAGTTGAATCATGATCCTTCAAATTGCACCAACAATTTCATCAAACGTAAAATTACGTAATTGGATTACATAATGTTTCACATGGAAAGAAGGTCAAAATTTCCCTTGTACTCATTGTCTGAATTTATGGATAACTGTCCGAATCTTTCGGGGAGATATGAGAGACACAGACAGTCACACAAGCTCTCGTTTATTAGTACAGCACATAGAGAATAAATTTTGCAGCAAATATTTTTTTGTCACAAGCATTTATTATATTAAGATTTACTTATATAAAAAATAATATTCTTGGTTCTTTTAACATAACTATGAACGAAAAAAATCTCTTATTACGTCAATTTTTTTTTTCAAAAAGCTTTTTCTCATTATACGGCATAACGCAAGTTCTCATTCGTTCAGAATACACTAATTTCTGACCACACTTCTTCACAAACGGTTTCCAATTCTTACAGAAAATGAAGAGCTTATTGCTACTTGGAGGGCNCCTAAAAAGTTGAATCATGATCCTTCAAATTGCACCAACAATTTCCGCAAACGTAAAATTACGTAATTGGATTACATAATGTTTCACATGGAAAGAAGGTCAAAATTTCCCTTGCACTGATTGTCTGAATTTATGGATAACAGTCCGAATCTTTCGGGGAGCTATGAGAGACACAGACAGTCACACAAACTCTCGTTTATTAGTACAGCATATAGAGAATAAATTTTGCAGCAAATATTTTTTTGTCACAAGCACTCATTATATTAAGATTTACTTATATAAAATATAATATTCTTGGTTCTTTTAACATAACTATGAACGAAAAAAATCTCTTATTACGTAAAATTTTTTTTTTCAAAAAGCTTTTTCTCATTATACGGCATGACGCAAGTTCTCATTCGTTCAGAATGCACTGATTTTTGACCACACTTCTTCACAAGGGGCTTCCAATTCTTACAGAAAACGAAGAGCTTATTGCTACTTGGAGGGCGATGGGCTCCAATTGCTTCTGGTCATTCAAACCATACAGAAAACTCTACAGTTTCTTTAATGATGCAATCCAAATCATCCTCAGCACAATCTGCTCCTGGTGGCCCAGTTGGTTTTGGAGTTGGAGTGGAAGGCTGTGTAGTGGTAAGCGGGGTGGTGGTTGGTCACTTCGCAGTGAATCAAAGAAAAATAATTATTTTAAAAAAATGTGAAATAAACTCCCAAAATAACTTGTTTTTAAATAAATAAAGCTTTAATATTTCTGATGCCATGTTTTACATAATGGGAAAGAAAGTCAAAATTTCCCCTTATTTAAATTTTAGGATCCTGAACCGTTCAGGAGAGCTATGAGTGAAACACAAAGATAGTAGCACAAACTTCAATTTATTAGTGCAGCATAGATGTTAAATTCTGCAGCAAATATTTTTGTAATAAACATTTATTGTATTAAGATTTATTTATATAAAGAGCAGTATTTTTGATTCTTTTTACATAACTATGAACCAAAAATCCAAATATTACGTTGAAATTAAAATAAAATACATTTTTTTTCCTTCTTCATCTTATGGCGTAACGCAAGTTCTCATTTGTTCAGAATACACCAACTTCTGACCACACTTCTTCACAAATGGCTTCCCATTCTTACAGAAAATGAAGAGCTTATTGCTACTTGGATGGCGATAGGCTCCAATTGCTTCTGGGCATTCAAACCATACAGAAATCTCACCAGTTTCTTTAATGATGCAGTCTAAATCATCCTCATCACAATCTGTTTCAGGTGGCCCAGTTGGTTTTGGAGTTGGAGTGGATGACTGTGGAGTTGTAGGTGGGGTGGTGGTAAGCTGTGTAGTGGTAGGTGGGGTAGTGGTTGGTTGTATAGTGGTGGGCGGGGTGGTGGTTGGCTGTGTAGTGGTAAGTGGGGTGGTGGTTGGTTGTGTAGTGGTGGGCTGGGTGGTAGTTGGCTGTGTAGTGGTAAGTGGAGTGGTGGTTGCTTGTGTAGTGGTGAGCGGGGTGGTGGTTTTCTGTGTAGTGGTAAGTGGGGTGGTGGTTGGTTGTGTAGTGGTGGGCGGGGTGGTAGTTGGCTGTGTAGTGGTAAGTGGAGTGGTGGTTGCTTGTGTAGTGGTGAGCGGGGTGGTGGTAGGCTGTGTAGTGGTAGGTGGGGTTGTGGTTGGTTGTGTAGTGGTGGGTGGGGTGGTGGTTGGCTGTGGAGTGGTTGGTGGGGTGCAGGTAGTTGTAGTAGGTTCTGGTGTTGTTGGTATAGGAGTTGTACTGACTGTGGTTTCACCTAAATTTATAAAAAATTTATTGTTTTATTTTTTATAAGATGTTACACAATTTTGATACATTATAAAGGAAATCACCTTCACCTGCCATATATGGAATTTCATGACCTACTTTACTTTCTACATACTACATATATACTAAACATACCTACTATGTTTTATCGCAGCTGTTACAATTTTCCAACATTAAATACGACCAACCATGGCTAACTAAGAGGATAAAAAAATCATAAGTACTAAATAAAATGAAATTTATAATTTGTGTTACTTCTTTTTTTCTTTTCAGGTTGTGAAAATTTTTAATGTTCAATAAAAGTAATAATAAAAAAGGGCATATGTTTATAGAGTTAGCGGTATTAGTTCATTTGAAAATTGCATGATTGCCCTCCAAAAATTGGAATGAATAGGAGCCTTAGGTTCAATGGTTAAGACACTGGTCTATCAATGCGAAGAACTACGATTCTATTTCAGGAGGCAACTTAAATATTCAGATTGTAGGGAACCAGTTCTTTTGGGAAGTAAATCTGATCAAACGACCACGACGCAAAGCTGTGGTGCATTAATCTCTACGACCCCTCTTACATTGATTGCTTTTTACAAACCTACGTCACATAGTTTATATTAAAAATGTTGATAAGTAACGTTAATAGTGGAAAATTTCTTTTTGTAAGGATGAGAGTGGATGAAAGAGGATTATCTAAGATTTTCAAACACAATGTATTAGCAATCAAAATGGGTTACACATGGCTTAGAGCAGAATTCTCTACCTATGGTAACACATCGCATGCTTACACCATCAGCGTGTGGAGAGTCATAGGAGAAGGAAATACGTTTGTTTGTGTCTTGTGATTTTCAAACAGATTAAAAACCTTTAAATTAGGAAACTACATTGAACATAGTTCTAACAGAAACGTTGTGGAAATTTTAAATGATATATATGACAACTGAATATGCAAAGTATTTAGAATGGGGAAAATATCGCAGTGCATTTTTATACTACTGAGAAAAGGATGACAGGGAAGGGTCAAGACATGGAACCGGTCTTCTCCCTAGATGTCGTACATATTTGGGGCATTTAGGGTCTCTGAAGCCCCAAATAATTACCTGACAAAAGACACAACAAATATCTCGAATAATGGTTGTGACTCTAGTGATGCCCATTAATATGTAATTTAGAAAATATGTTTTTTTTTTCTGATGAAAATTAGCGATGGCATAAAATTTGAAGAAAAAAAGCAAAGTGTTTCATTTTTAGAAATAATATTCGAAAAAGAAATATATGTATACTTCATTGTATAATAAAAGCGTATTCGCTTGATCACTAAATATTTTAAATTATCCTTCGTTATTTTGCAGGGGTACCTTGAGAGGGTGAATACTTAAGAGATCCAGCAAAATTATATAGCTAAGGCTCCTCAAAGTCTTGCGACCTGGAACTTAAAATGAATATTGTAAATATTTGTATGATCACAAGGAAAAAAACTCTTTCACTACTTGTTGGTCTTTTCCTGGATCCACAGTTCACATATCTCTCTCTTCTGCAATGTTTACTGACTCCGTCATAGAGAAAATTCTTTTCACATCTTCTCAAACTTGGAACAAAGAAAGTGCATATGTAGTACTTGGAACAGTCATTTGGATCAGGAAAATATCCCCTGACTTTTGGACACGTGAATGAATCATCTGTAACATACAGAAAACACACTATTAACCTTAAAAGTATATTTTTTATAAGATGTGCAGGGCATTTATGTAAAAAAAAAACTATTTGCTCAAGTTTTGTTTATAAACGTGCTTATAGAAATTTTCCGAGAAACTATATTAACAGTTTTTAACTAATCCAGTGTGCTCAAGTGCATGAAAGTGCCATGTTTGGTATTTACTTATTTCTATGGCAACTTACTTTACTTATTGTAGGTCTTTACTTCAAATTTGTTTTTCACTTAATTTTATTATTATTATTTTATTGTTTTGTTTTTACGTATTAAAGTTAGGAGACTATATGAAACAGAGAAATGCGTGGAACATACTTCTAAAAGAAAGCATCGAGTAAATTAAAAAAAATATTTGTGGCAATTAAATACGAAAATAATTAAGAATAGTGAATATCGCAGTACATTCATATACAGCTGAGAAGAAGAGGAGAGGCAAAGAGGGAGGGTCAAGACGTATTAGAACCGGTCATCTCCCCAGATAGCTTATTCGAGTGTTGAGATCATAGAGGTGGCGAATAATGGTTTACTAAGTCTTCGACTCGGGTGTATCAAAAATGACCATTGAATTGAAAATTAATAAAAGAAAAAACGGAAGTCGATAGATATGTAAGATTTGCTTTTTTCAGATCTGAATGTAAGATTTATATTTACACCAAAACTCAAAATTAGTTACACAATTTGATAATAGATGGCGCTGCTGTCTGAAAAAATGATAATTGTAAAAAAAAAAGAAAGAAAAAAGACATCATTTGTAGCGACAACGTGGTTTTGCCTAAGTACAAACTAAGTAGGAATCCGTGAAAGTATTTCAGTTGGAATAGTCTGAAGTGCATCGACGTGGTTTGGCCAAAGTAGTAAGTCGTATAACTAAGTAGGCATCAGTTGGATTAGTCTGAAGTGTAGCAAAATGCATTCTTTAGGTTATCACCCAATCAGCAGTTTAGGTAGCTTTTTTTAAGCAAATGTAATGAAACTTTTTTAATAAATTTTTTTATTTAAAAATTATATGCTATGAAAAAATTAAACAAAAACATTTACCTATAGGAGTTGTGGTTCCAACTACCCCATCCGTCGTCTTTTTGTCGTCTGAAAAAGTAATTTTTTTGTTTTACGAACGAGGTACAAGGATGATTTTGATGCAATTCTAGACAATGAATAATAATTAAAAAAAAAAATGGTGCATAAAATAATTTTTCTTTACTAAAGTTTTTTTATTTTTTTTTTATTTCCAATGAGCTGCACAATCGGATTTGCCGATGAGCAGACCTAGTGCGTTACTAAAGTTACTCTTTACTAAAGTACATTTTACAAAATTTTTGTCAACGTAGATGAGAGATCACAAATAAATATTTAAGCAAGAAGAAAACACAAACACCTAATCAAAATTTGTTGATACAAAGCATGATTAAACCAGTTGACTATAGGAAGTTTGAAATTTTTATTGATATAATTGTCTGAGCTGAGGAGGATTTGTATATATTGTGCACATGAATTAGCATTTCTAGAGTTATCTAAAATCACGTATTTAATTTATTTATAGTTATGCTTATAAAGCGCGTTTCTACGAAACTAAATAACTTAAAACCAACATTAATTGAAATAAAAGGAAAAAAGACTAAGCTATGTACCAAAATTCAAAATTAATGGATAAACGATACTTATCCATTAAAGGGAACCACACATTAATAATTCTACATCATTTTTCGGACACATGGAACAGCACATTATCTTTCTATACAACTCCGTATCCTCGTAATTTTGAACCTAATCCAGAAGACAAGGGAAATGAGGGATCAAGCAGTTGGGGCTGGCTAGACTTAGCGGAAGACACATTTGTTGGCTATACCATCAGCCCGAGAGGAATAAATACAGTGGAAAATTGCTTGCCTGTGGAAAATGTTGACTATTATGAGTTGGCTTCAAGCAACAGTGTTATAAAAAATGATTCTAAATATAGTTAATTTTCATTTTAAAGTGGTGAACTTCTAAAAAAAGAGAAAAAGCGTGATTTTTTAAAAAAATCTAATGACGTGAAACCATTTGGAAGGAGAACAAATAATAATAAACTAAAAATAAAGAAGAATTATTTAGTTTTGTTTATTATGTCAGTATATGGTCTTTAGTCTTGTGCATGATTTAGTAATGTTTTTCAACACTGATACATTGATTGTTTGCTTGCCTCCCCCAACAAGAAAAATGGGTTTTCAGCAAGTATATTTTATAAAATGAGAAATAGGAATTTGATTAGTGCAGTGAAAAAATATACTTTGAATATGATAATAACTCACCACTTCCGTCATCACATACGGCAATATTGAATGGTAGACATACTTTTCTGTACCTATCAAAGCGTTTCCTTCCTTGACAGGGTTTCCACATGGAATTCCAATTTCTGCACATGAAGTATGCTGAGCAATCTTCGATATCGGAGAATCTACCGTTGGACGATGGACATTTAAAGTTCTTCTGTTTATCCATGCTCCGGTCTCTGTTCCAATCCCAATACCTGACCCATTCTATGATATCTAGAGCATGCAAAAATGAAAAAAAAAATATGTAATATAAATAAAAATGTGTTTGGATATGGGGTAATTCCCCACTAGAGCATGAATAAATGGGCTTTTGTGAATAATTTCTTCAATAAAAATATGGTAAAAGTCTTACAAAATGTTTTTATAGGCAATGGTTAATTAACTGTAATTTTCTACCCCTACCCTAATCCCCATGTAAGATAATCATTTTAATCACCGCCACAATTACCTTCTTACTTTCCTACACAAAATTTTCGATAACATAAAATTGCTTTGCAAATACCAGACAGTTATAATTAATCACGATTTAGAAATATTAGTTTGCCCATAATTTACTGGTCAGAAAACGCCCTGAGCTCGAGTTATTCTAACCAGAAACTGAAGGACCCTTAACCGCGTAGTGCAGCTGAGGCCGAAGTCGTTTGGCTTCACTTCTCTATAAATACTCCCCCCCCCTCAGTGATACATTTGTATCTTTGCTTTTTGAAACTTTTTCAACAACCCACTCTGTGAAAGGGGTTATTCTGTCTTAAATTCTGTATCAGGGTTAAAATCGTTGTTGCCTGGCTAAAGCTGTACAAGCAAAACGATTCCATATCTTGGTTGGTTAGGAAACAATAAAATTCTGTACCAGCAAAAAGAATCCATATCTTGGTTAAAAAATTCTGTAAACTGGTTATTCTGTAAGCAGGACAATTCTAGACAAGCAAAACAATTCCGTATCTTGAATAGAAAAAACGAGGTAATTCTGTACTAATAAAGAAAGATACATCATTTAACAATATTTTTTCAGATTAATAACTGTTTGCATACAGAAAGAAATACGTCAAATATTTTTTAAATTTGATTTTTCATTAAAATTATGTGCTATTGAACATTTTCTTAGAGTTTATATTAAATAACCATTGCTTTTTACTGCATAAAGTTAAAAAAAACTGAGAAGGATTTTTTTAACAGAAAAAAAGCGAATTATAAAAACATAAATTATTCCTATATATGACCAAAGCAACCTATAGTTTTTTGAAGAAATCAACCGTGTTAGCCATGCATAACAACCACGCATAACAAAATTTTTTTTTAATTTCCCGGAAAGTACATTTTTAGAAATATTTAATTTTCATAATGAAAATTAAATATTTCTTAATTGGAATTTTTTACCAACGCACGATGTTATGAAGTAATTTTTTTTTAATGGGATGTTATAAAATTTTATGTGGGAAAATTTTCCCTCACAAGATGGTTTAAAATTTTATGTAGGAGCTTTCATCTTCGCAGTATGTCACAAAGTTTTATTTTAGGATTTTCCTCCTCTATAGGGTGCTGTAAAATTTTATATTAAATTTATCACCCTCGGGCTGTTATACAACTTTATATTGATTTTATTACTTTCCAGATTGTGATAGCTCATTTATAAGCTCAAAAAAAATATTCAAGGATTCTTAATTTTCCCAGGTTGTTATGACACTTTTTGTATTTTTTTTTTGTCTCTTTCATGCAGTGTTATAAAATATTTTGTAGAGACTTTTAACTTTTATAAGATAAAATTTTGTACTAGGATTTTTCACATTCGTAGAATAATACTATAAAATTTTATGTAGGGATTTTTCCTCCTTATGGTTTGTTAAAAATTTTATGTTTAAAATTTTCACCTTCATTAAAATTTTATACATAAGTTTTTTAGTTTTTATATTGGTAGTTGTGCATATTATAAAAATGTATATTGGAATTTTCCCTTTCCCTAGATTATTTAATAATTATGCAGTTCTTTTCAAAGATTGTTTTAAAATTTAATATGGGGATTTTTCACCTGCATGGATTGGTATAAGATTTTATGGATTGAAAGATTTGCCTTTAAGAAAATGTTATCAAATTTTATATAGAAATTTTTTACCTTCAAAGCAGATTATAAAGTTTGATATAGTGTTTTTTTCCTTCGTGTTGTTCCGTTTAAAAGATAAAAGAAAAGAAAGCTTCTGAACACCTTATAAAGGATAATACTGAACGGGATGCAAATCATATGAGATAATGAAAAAGTACTATAAGACAGCAAAAAAAAAAAAATAAAATAAAAAAAAAGCACAAAAACACTAACGATGTAATAATGCATGGTAATCATACAAGATATTAAGTAATGTAATAATTATTTATAAAACTATACTTACTATTACTTTCTTCGGAACGCTCTTCAGAGCTGCCTCTAGATTTTATAGTTGAAGCATCCACATGTGAATCCAATAAAAAGATGCCTATAGCTAAGCACAGTACTGTTCCTGGAACAAGTAAAATTTTACATACATTTCGCAGAATGTAGTATTGGAAATTTTAACTAAGCAGCAAATGACTATACTAATAAATTTCAGTTTTTAAATAAAATTATTTAGAAAGTTGAATATATTAGCCATTAATTTAAAAAGAGTAGCTTGTAAAATGTAACAATTTCCCTTGAAAAGTTTAAGATATATAAAGTAAAACTTGAGTATTTTTAACTGATTTTTACTTCATTTTTTTTAAAAGTAGAATAATATGATCTGTGATATTTTTGCAAATTTTAAAGAACAATTTTTTTAAATGTATGGAAACATCAAAAAATAGCAGAACAATTTTTTCCATAACGAGGAAACCACTTTATTTGAATAACTTAACCTTAATAAACTAAATATAATATATATTTTTAGAATGAGTGTCAAAAGTAAACTAAAATAAAGTTTACGAGGTTAGGGGTCACAAATAAATACACTGAGGAAAAAAATCTGGTACACCTGCTTGATGCTGTGAAACCTGACAACGAGTCCATGCCACGTCGTGACGTGACATGGATTCACTGATTGCTGCTGGAGGGCATTTCGGGGCAAATTCATACTGACTGTGAATCCCACAGGCTTACAAAATGAATATATCGTTCTGGTGATCTCTTCGGAATTGCACTTTGCAAGACCATGCTAAATGATCCTCCATGTCTGCGGATTCAGGTGTTAAGTCTAAGTCAGAAGATAATGTTCCTGTGTAGCTACTCTCAACGTGCAGAGTTATCTCATTGTTCTTCT
The DNA here is from genome assembly GCF_043381705.1 of Parasteatoda tepidariorum. Lineage (NCBI taxonomy): Eukaryota > Metazoa > Arthropoda > Arachnida > Araneae > Theridiidae > Parasteatoda > Parasteatoda tepidariorum. The sequence goes on along the minus strand of NC_092207.1, from coordinate 81,340,721 downwards.
GGTCTTGTTAAACTCCTTCGGAAATTGAAATGAACATGAATGGTCTGAGATTATTGAATAGAATACTTAACTACCAGTCAGAGACATATCAGGGATTTCATATCCTGCTAATTCCATACCCGCCATATCACGAAGAGGCTCCCCTGACCTGAGCATTTCTTTTTTGACATGAAAGATCCATGAATTCATGACGTTAACTTCATATTTACGCACGTACATTCATTCCATACAGTTTGAAGCGAAACTCGCCAGTCCAGACAACATGTTCTTGGATATACATCAACAGTCCAATAGATGAGTCCTTGTCAATAATGTTTCCTTAAATAGTTCAGCCGCTGACACTTACTGATGTCCAGCATTGAAATAAGGGACAATTTAAGGAAGGGACGAATGTTCGCCTCTCGTAATGATAATCAATCGTCGATGGTCTTCTTCTGTCACAATCGATCCAACTACAAAGATGATCCAGATTTTTTCATGCTTTACCGAATTCTTAACATTTAGTTTGCACTTATAAAATGGTTTTCCTAGATGACTTCAAAATTCTTATATATTTTTATAAAATTTTTAGAGTTATAAATAGTTTATTATGAAAAAAAATTCCTGGTTCATATTTATTGTTTTATGTCATATAAGAGAAGTGGCCGGTCATTTTTAAAACTGCACAATAAATGACACTACCACCTTTTTAATACTGCTTTCATGATTAAGTATGTGAAAACAATCATTTTAAAAAACAATCTAGAGATAAAAGACTTTTGGATTTTACAAAGGTTTAGAAATTTTTTATGGTGTCCAGAAAGCTACCAACAATTTAAATATAATTAGTAAAGCTTTATTAATTGATTGTTATATACTAATTAAGTTTAGTGTACCATATATGAATCATGATGTCTTAATAAAAAATGTTTTTTTGGAGTAACGTTAAAGAGAAAAAAAATTCAATCATGTAAAGTTTTAACAAATTTTTTTAGTTTAAAATTGACTTATAAGATCACCTCCTTGCTAAATTTGAAAGAAGAACCCTGCTTAGAAAATAAGACAGTATATTAAAAATTGATTATTTAAGTTGGGTTCTAAAACTCATAATTTAAGTCTCGAATCTGATATATCATTTATAAAAATTAAACGATTATACAAAATTTGAAAATAATACTAAAAATAACAAGTGGAAGAAAAACATTTAAAATGTTCATTCTTTCTTTTGTTCGTTGAAATATTTCCTACAAATGTTCTTTAAAATGTTCGTTCTTAAAGATAATTATTTAAATTGGGTTCTGAAGCCGAAAATCTAATTCGTATCTAATATATCATTGACAAAAATTAAAAAATTATTCAAAATTTAAAGATGAGGCTTAAAATAATGAATAGAAATTTTTTTAAAGTATTTATCCTTGAAAAATAAATTCACAAAAAAATCATACATCTGACGTCAATAAAATCGAAGGTTTATGATTTACTATTAGCTAATGATATTTTAAATAAAAGACTCAATAGTTAAGTCAATACTTTAATATAGTGTTTCATTAACTAAATATTTATACTACTTGAATAAAATGCTCTCAGCATTTTAATATTTTTTAAATTCTGAAACTATAAGAAATCTTGTAGCATAATGTTCGCAATATTAAGAAAAAAATGCATAAATATTTAATGTTATGCATAAAGTATTTTCTCAAAAATTAACTAGGTTTTTAAAGATTTTTAATTTTCCAGTATATAAATATTATTTGCAGTTGTCTGTATTTCATTATTTAATCAAATCCATCGTGGCGCGAATTGATTTTCTTAACGACAACTTCATTTTTTAAGTGAAAATTAAATAAAATAAATCTAAATATAAGTAAGCTTACCTGCAATTGGTTTCGAATTCAAGTATTCCAGCATATCAGAATCAATCTCTCAAAACTTGTTATTCTAAAATGAATGAATTATTTTCAATCACTCTAAATATTGATACTTGAAAACAAATTTAAAAATAAATTTGAAAATGAAAAAAGAAGTCTAATTTGGCGATAAAGATAAGAAACAATACCTCCCCGTTCTATTCTAAGATACAAAGAAGCTTCTATTGATCCCTAATGAGAGAGATATTTCATGTATCTCGTCATTATTTCTTGCGACATTATTTATTTACTATCTTTGAATTCAATTGATACAATCAAAATTTACACTTCAAATTATTTCTAAAAAAAGGATTGACATAGTTATCTTATGCGGAAATGCATGAAATTCTCTTAAAATTTTGCTTTTCGTAAAATGATTATTACTCACATTCTTAACAAATTATTAGAAAGCAACGTCCCATTTTAAAGGTTTAAAATACTTTTCAGAACACGAGTTAATGATTGAGAGCCTTTGAGTACTATTATTTTCTAATTATTATTTCTTCGTTATTAAAATATGAGAGGTTACCACATTCTTGAAAATAGGATCTTAATCAGTTGTCGGAAAAACTACATTATTTTTGTCGATTGCTACAACTACTACAATTTTATTTCACATGTACCGGAATAGCTCATAATATTAGATTACATTTGAGAAGCTGAACATTTAATGTTATTCTAGTATTAAAAAAANTCAATGAATCTGAGAAAGAGAGAATCAATTGGAAGATTAACATGTGATTTTACAAATCTATATTCTTGTAGAAAAAGAAAAATATTGCAGATGTTAGTACTGAAATTATTTCCCATGGGAATACCATTAATTTGTTGAAAAAGGTGGTCATTGAAAAGAATATAATTGTTGTTAAGGTTAATATGTACTAGAAAGTTCCAGTTATCTTCATTAATAATATCACTGAGATTAAACATGCTATGAATTTGAAGAAGGTCATCATGAATTTTATTAGTTGGAAGGGAAGTATAGAGGTTTTCGAAATCAAAACAGTGAATTGAATCTACATTTTTTAAAGTTTTTAGTGTATTTAAAACCTGAATGCTATTTTTAATATTCCAATTTAAATAGTTATTATTTTTAGTAAGTTTATTAATTTTGTTATAAACTTTTTTAAGAATGTTCTCAAAGTAAATACCGATTTTTTTCATGTTACTATTAACGCCACTTGCAATAAACCTGAATTTGGTTGGAGTCTTATGGAATTTTGGATTGGCAAAAAGAAAAGGAAAATTGTTAATATTATTTGGTTTAATTTTAAGTCTTTTATAGATAGCATTAATTTTATTAATAATAATATCACTGTTGGTGTTAAGTTTTTTGTAGGTAATATTGCTATTAAGTTCATTGGAAAGAAGTTGTTTGTAAAAAAATTTTCAAATAATTGCAAAATTATTACTAGCTTTATCAACAGTGGTAATACAAAATTTATTTTGAATATTTTTAATATCTTGTCTTAGAACAGAGTTAAAAATTAAATCCTTATGAAAAATTAATTTGTCCCTTTTAATATTGATTTTAAAATCTTTAATGATATTCTCTCTCCATTCAAAGATTACAAATCTATATTCTTGTAGAAAAAGAAAATTATTGCATATAATTATTGCATATAATTATTGCATAAATATTGCATAGAAATATATATATATATATATAACAAAACAAGGAAAATATATCATCTCTCAGACAATTATATCAATAAAAATTTCAAGCTTCCTATAGTTTATGTTTTTTATCCTGCCGAATTTTGATAAAGTGTTTATGTTTTCTTCTTGCTTAAATATTTATTTGTGATCTCTCATCTATGTTTACACAAATTTTGCAAAATGTACTTTAATAAAAGAAGATATTTTATGCTCATTACAAAGAGTGTCGTAAAGAAATGCCGTAAAGAAAAAAAAACATTCCTATTATATATATATATTGAAATTATAGTTTTAAGATTTCTACCAAAATCTAACAAAGTTTCTTTTAAGAATTAAAAGATGATAAATTATTAATATCAAGACAAAGGGGAAGAACGGTTTATTTCCATCCGTCACAAAAATGTTAATTGGATTGCTATCTGTCGCGTGTTGAGGATTATTGAGTTTTGACTAATCAATAATGTGAAAAAACGGTATTCCCTTTGAGTTATTACATAGTGAAGATGTGCCGTGCTGTGGAAAAACTTTGCTTTTCGCGAGCAAAATAGTTTTTTCTCCGAATGAACTTTTATGGGCATAAACTATTTATCTACGGTGTTCTACAAGTATTAAAAAAAGTGTAAAATTATTCAGATGAAAATTTCCAAAGTTTTCTGAAATACTCTCTATGATTAAAATAAACAAAAAAAAAAATGAAAAGGTAAAAGAAGGAGAAAAGAAAGGGTAAATTGATTTTCAGTAAAATACAATTTAAACTGAAAATGTTATTGCTACACATTAATAATTCACTCGAAATTCTAGGCAAGTACAGATGAGTGACAAATTTATGGGAATACTTTTGCATTAATTTTATAAAAACAATCTTCCTTTTAACAGCAAATGTTTTGGATGTTGGTATAATTTAAAAGATCATGCTTGAAGCTCTTAGATATGGTGTCGTTTTTATCCATGCTAAATTCGGATAGACCAAAATGAGGAGATGGAAGTTAGTAACTTCTTTTTTGCTTTATTACTAGAAATTTTAAAATAATTCTATGGGGATGAGATATTTATATAAAAATTATTTTAGAATTATTGTGTTATTAAAAAAGGAAAGAAGTTTTGAATTTACTATGCTCATTTTGGCCTGACTCCAATTTTGCATGGGTAAAAAGGACACCGTTTTTAAAATCTGAATCATGATCTTTCAAATTGTGCCGACATTTTCAGCATGTAAAATTTTCCAAAACACCTGCGCTAAAAAGAAGGTTGTTTACATAGAGTTAACATAGAAGTGTTCATATTATTTTGTCCCCGATCTGTATGAATGATTTTTCCTGTTCGTGTTCTTTTCAGTAAAAGGAGAGGAAAAATACTTCGCAAATATAAAATTAAAATATTTTATATATCAGTTATACAAAAATCATTGAAAATAAGAGTTTATCATGAAATATTTCATTTAACACCAAGTTTTCCATTTTCGAAGGAAAAAAGGTTGAAAAAGTCTGAATATCTCTATCTTCCTATTTAAGATCAAGACTAATTGAGTTTTTCAAAGTGTCTAAGTTCCTAGTGAACTCCACTAGCTCTGAGTTACGAAAATTTCTTCATTGAATCAAAAATAAGCAATTATTATTTAAAAAAATATATGTAATAAGGTCCCAGTCTAGCTAGTTTTCGATTAAATAAAGTTTTATTCCAGCAGATATTACTCATATTATCTTTTACATACGTAAAAACGGTCGAAATTTCTCTTTACGCTTCTTCCTCTTTGTCAGAGCAACAGCCCTTTGCAGTCCATGGCTACATCAACAGCTGACAAATGCCAACGTCTCCTATCCATGGCAACTCCCCTCCAATTTCTAATCTTTAGGGCTTTCAGGTCATTTTCGATGTCGTTGAGTCACCTAGTAGGGGTCTACCTATGGGTTGTGACCCTTCGGGGTTCTTAAAGGGGACGATTCTCATGGCGCTATTTTCAGGGCATCTCTATAGATGGCCCAGTCATCCCAGCCTGTTATTGTGGATTATTTGTGAAATTTGGGGCTGGTGCTTATGCAGTCGGTAGAGTTCGAAGTTTTATCTGTTTCGTTAGCATCCCCTTTCCTCAATTGCGCCAAAGATGGCTCTGATTGTCTTTCTTTTGAAGGTGTCCAGTGACAGCTGTATATCTGAATTTAGTGTCCAAGTTTCGCTTCCATAAAGCATTACAGAAAGTATGAGTGTCTTATAGAGTTTTAGTTTTGTTTTTCGGCTGAGAAGGTTGATTGTCTCCTTAATCCAAAGAAACACTTATTAGCCATTTTGAGTCTATTGTAGATTTCTACTCTAAGTATGGGTTGATCGTTAACAACAATGTCAAGGAATTTGAATGTGTTAACCGTTACAAAGGTATAACCATTAATACATAAAGGGGCACTGTAGTTTACAGTTGAGGACGAGTTCCCTTTACACTCATTGAGCAAATTTTGGGATCCTAGTCCAAACCTTTCGGGGACTTGTAAGAGAAACACATAGACAGTCACTCAAACTCTTTCATTTATTAGTAAAGCAAAATGAATTCTACAGCAAATATTTTGATGTATCAAACATTTATTATATTAAGATTTATTTACATAAAGAACAACAGTTTCGGTACTTTTTACATAATTATGAGCATAACTATGAAAAAATCGAGATATAAATGTGGTATAAACGGGGTATATTTTAAAGGTATAAAGGAGGTTGTTATTTAAATATGTCGTTAAGGTTGCAAAGGGTGCAAATGAATACCTCAAAATCAACCTCAAATATATCTTAAATATACCTCCAGAGGTATATATGTTTCAACCTGAGGTGCTTAATTTTACATCTGTGGAGAGGTAGATATTTACTACTTTAAAGTGTTTCATTTTCAACCTTAGGTTCTTACTTATCAGCCTGAAGTATATTTTTTTACACTTGTGGAAGTATTTATTCAACTACCTAAGGTGTGTCATTTTACACTTCAGGTTATTACGAATTAACCTCCGGTGTGTTTTGTTCGACTTCAGGTTATTATTTTTCAACCTCAGGTATCTAATTTTATGCTTGTAGAGGTATATATTTTTCATCCTATGGTGTGTCATTTTACACTTAAGGTTATTATAAATTTTTTATTTTATTTCCAATGGCAGATTATAGACAGTAACAGCATACATAAACATCTAAAAATAAGAACAGAAACAAAAGATGCTGCAACAGAGTCTATTAATCACAACAAGTCTCTAACTTCCCAATAGCATTCAGTGATAGAATACCTGCAAAGTGTAGAGCAGCGGAGAAGGTGTGTGGAGTCCATGTCCTCACCAGAACTGCAAAGAGTGCATACCGGGGAAGGAACGATACCAAATCTAGAAAGATGTTTCCGCAGACAGTCATGACAGGTGGCCAAGCGGAATTCAGCCACCGCTCTTCGTCTTGGGCCATTTCGCAAATTTAGGATGGTAGCTCTCCAAGACTTAGTGGAAGTATGGTCGATAAGTTCTTCATGAGCACAGGTCTTAAAGGTCCTCTTAATAAGCTGTTTGATGGAACAGAAGGACATAATGTGGGCAGAAGTCTGAATAATTAAGGCCCCCTTTTTTGCTAAGTAGTCTGCATTTTCATTACCCGTAACCCCGCAATGAGCAGGAACCCACTGGAGAACAATGGTTTTCTGAAGGGATGCTAGGTATTCAAGTTGGAGGCGGCAATCCAAAATGTCTCGAGTTAAGGGATTATTTAAGGATGCAATGGCAAGCAAAGCAGCTCTTGAGTCACATAGGACAAAATTTTTTTCAAAAAGATCGATATGACACTGTAACTGGACTAGAGCTATTCGGATTGCAGCTATCTCTCCATCAAAAGCAGATCCCTGTCTCACAGGGGCATAAAAGGAAAAATCCTCGGAGAAAACTCCGGCACCAGCATTAGGAGGGTTATTATAAATCAACTTCAAGTGTATTTTGTTCTACCTCAGGTAATTATTTTTTAACCTCAGGTATCTAATTTTATGCTTGTAGAGGTATATATTTTTCAACCTATGGTGTGTCATTTTACACTTCTTGTTATTTTAAATCTACCTCAGGTGTAATTTTTCATAGTTGGAAAGGTGATTTTTTACTAACGTGAGGTGTATTATTTTCATCCTCAAGTATAGGTTTTTATGCTTGTAAAGGAATTTTTTTTAATCAAACTAAAATATGCCATTTTTCACTTCAGGTAATATTTTTTAATGCCAATGCAGGTAATTAAACATAATTAAAATGTTTCACCTTAGACTGTTAATTTTAACCTAAAATATATATCTTTTCACTTGTAGAGGTATTTATTACTCGGGAGTTTTTAATGTTACACATTAGGTGGTAATTACTTATTAACTTTCTACGGTCTGTCTTGATTTTCGCTGCTAATCCTAATGCTAAGAAACTATTTTCTAAGCACATAGGTAGAATACAGAAGAGTCTTTCTTTCGAAAGAATTTTCGACTGATTTCCATGTATTGTGTGAAAAAAAGTAAAATGTAATGCAAAGAATCTATCCCTCTTTAAGTCCATCCATCTTATACAACCCATTAGAATTTATTCTTTTTCACACAATTCAGAATAGGAATTTTTACTTAACGCCTTTAAGTTATAGTTTGTGAACTTTGAGCTAAATTGTAATTAAATAGTACATAAAATTTATTAATCCTGAATTAACATGTAGAGTTGAAAAATGTTAAGTATGCTGACACATAAACCTTAAAAGAACATTTCAAATATGTAGTGTTTTTGTAATTTTAATAAGTTCAATTAAATTATAGTGAAAAGAGGATACATTTGTTACAAAAAAAGGCGGGAACTCATTTATATAGGATAGATGTTAAAGGTGCTAATTTTTTTCAAAAGCGAAATAACAGCAAATTTAAATAATTTAGCCAGCTTACATATAAAAACTTTTATTAACAAAAAAAATAAATTTTTCGTTCAAGAAATCAAAATTTTAGACAATTACTCTGCTTCATCTGCAAGTTGAAATGCTGTGGTCACGTTATTTGAAGCACTGGAACCTATAAATAAAAATTTGAATTAGCGAGAGTCATATTTACATTGATAATGACAAATTTTAAAAGATTGGAATAATATTTTAGAGCTTATTTCGTTGCATAAACTTCCATTGCCGGCTATTTTCCCCTGCCGGCTATTTTCCATTGCCGGCTATTTACACGCACGCCATTTGCCGGCTAGCACGGAGTGAGCTAGTTGATATGAAGTGTACTTTAAACAACCTTAGGTATAAATAAAATGACTTCATACACCTCAATAAATACCTCACTCTCTTTAGTTGAAAAAAGGTATATTTTTTATACCTCGTAAATACTTCACTCTCGTTAGTTAAAATAAGGGAAATTTTTTTATACCTCATAAATACCTCTTTTGTTACAAGTGTAAGAAAAACAACCTCGTATACCTTAGAAATCAACTCATTAGTCTGGTTGATAGCTGGTATAAATAAAATGACTTCATACAATTCAAGAAATACCTCACTCTCTTTAGATGAAAAAAGGTGTATTTTTTTATACCTCGTAAATACCTCACTCTCGTTAGTTGAAATAAGGTAATTTTTCTTACACCTTGCAAATTTTTTATACCTTAAAAACAACCTGGTATACATTAAAAACTACCTCATCATTCTGGTTGATATGAAGTGAATTTAAAACAACCTCAAAATATTCTTAGGTATAAATAAAATGACTTTATATACCTCAATAAATACCTCACTCTCTTTAGTTGAAGTAAGGAAAAAATTTTTATACCTCAAAAATACCTTTTTTGTTACAAGTATGAGGAAATCAACCTGGTATACCTTGAAAATCACCTTATCAGTCTGATTGATTTGAAGTGAACTTAAAACAACCTCAAAATGAGCTTTATAAATAAAATGACTTCATATACCTCTATAAATACCTCACTCTCTTTAGTTGAAATAAGGTAAAAAATTTTATTCCTCAAAAATACCTCTTTTGTTACAAGTGTCAGGAAATCAACCTGGTATACCATGAAAATCAGCTCATCAGCCTGGTTGATTTGAGGTTGATATTAAACAACCTCAAAATAAGCTGAAGTATTTATAAAACAACCTCGTACATCTTAATTACAACCTTTACGAGGTATAATTTTTATTGCTGTTTTCACAGCAACTTTAAATATACCTCAAATCAACCTTTATACCTCAAAAATACCTCAAATCAACCTTTATACCTCAAAAATACCTTTAAATCAACCTTAAATATACATACCATAAATTTTCGTAAGGGGTTGGCTGTATAGTGGTGGGTGGGGTGGTGGTTGGTGTGTACTGGTAAGTGGGGTGATGGTTGGTTGCGTAGTGGTGGGCGGGTTGGTGGTTGGCTGTGTAGTGGTAAGTGGGGTGGTGGTTGGTTGTGTAGTGGTGGGCGGGGTGGTGGTAGGCTGTGTAGTGGTAAGTGGGGTGGTGGTTGGTAATTTGTCAGTGAATCAAATGACATTTGCCAGTGAATCAAGGAAAAATAATTATCTAAAAATGTGCAATAAATTCCCATAATAACTTGTTTTTAAATAAATAAAGCTTCAATATTACTGATGTCATCTTTTACATAATTGGAGAGAAAGTCAAAATTTCCCCTTGCACCCATTATCCAAATTTTAGGATCCTAGTATGAACCGTTCAGGGGAGCTATGAGTGANCCTTTACGAGGTATAATTTTTTTTGCTGTTTTCGCAGCAACTTTAAATATACCTCAAATCAACCTTTATACCTCAAAAATACCTCAAATCAACCTTAAATATACGTACCATAAATTTTCGTAAGGGGTTGGCTGTATAGTGGTGGGTGGGGTGGTGGTTGGTTGCGTAGTGGTGGGCGGGTTGGTGGTTGGTTGCGTAGTGGTGGGCGGGTTGGTGGTTGGCTGTGTAGTGGTAAGTGGGGTAGTGGTTGGTTGTGTAGTGGTGGGCGGGGTGCTGGTAGGCTGTGTAGTGGTAAGTGGGGTGGTGGTTCGTAATTTGTCAGTGAATCAAATGACATTTGCCAGTGAATCAAGGAAAAATAATTATCTAAAAAAATGTGCAGTAAACTCCCATAATAACTTGTTTTTAAATAAATAAAGCTTCAATATTACTGATGTCATCTTTTACATAATTGGAGAGAAAGTCAAAATTTCCCCTTGCACCCATTATCCAAATTTTAGGATCCTAGTATGAACCGTTCAGGGGAGCTATGAGTGAAGCACAGAGATAGTCGCACAAACTTTCATTTATCAGTACAGCATAGATATTGAATTCGGCAGCAAATATTTTTGTCATAAACATTTATTATATTAAGATTTATTTATATAAAGAACAGTATTTTTGATTCTTTCTACATAACTATGAACCAAAAAACCAAGTATTACGTTGAAATTAAAATAAAATAAAATGTTTCTTCTTCTTCTTCATCTTATGGCGTAGCGTAAGTTCTCATTTGTTCAGAATACACTAACTTCTGACCACACTTCTTCACTAAAGGTTTCCAATTCTTACAGAAAATGAAGAGTTTATTGCTACTTGAACTATGAGTGAAACACAAAGATAATTGAAACACAAAGATAATGAATTCTGCAGCAAACATTTATTATAAACATTATGTAATAAACATTTATTATTTATTATTATTAAACTTTATTTATATTTATATAAAGAACAGTATTTTTGGTTCTTTTTACATAACTATGAACCAAAAAACCGATTATTATGTTAAAATAAAATCAAATTAAAAATAAAATTAAAATTTTTTTTCTCATCATCTTATGGCGCAACGCAAGTTCTCATTTGTTCAGAATACACTGATTTCTGACCACACTTCTTCACTAAAGGTTTCCAATTCTTGCAGAAAATGAAGAGCTTATTGCTACTTGGATGGCGATAGGCTCCAATTGCTTCTGGGCATTCAAACCATACAGAAATCTCTCCAGTTTCTTTAATGATGCAATCCAAATCATCCTCATCACAATCTGTTTCAGGAGGCCCAGTTGGTTTTGGAGTTGGAGTGGAATGCTGTGGAGTTGTAGGTGGGGTAGTGGTTGGTTGTATAGTGGTGGGCGGGGTGGTGGTTGGCGGTGTAATGGTAAGTGGGGTGGTGGTTGGTTGTGTAGTGGTGGGCGGGGTGGTGGTTGACTGTGTAGTGGTAAGTGGGGTGGTGGTTGGTTGTGTAGTGGTAGGTGGGATGGTGGTAGACTGTGGAGTGGTTGGTGGGGTGCAGGTGGGCAGTGGAGTGGTAGGTGGGGTGCAGGTAGGCAGTGGAGTGGTAGGTGGGGTGGTGGTCGGTTGTGAGGAAGTTGTAATAGGTTCTGATGTTGCTGGTATAGGAGTTGTACCGACTGTGGTTTCACCTAAATTTATTAAAAAATTATTGTTTTATTTTGTATAAGATGTTACACAATTTTGATACATTATAAAGAAATTCCCTTCACCTGCCATATATAGAATTTCATGACCTACTTTACTTTCTATCATCTATAAACATACATACTATGTTTTATCGCAGCTGTTTTAATTTTCCTATATTAAATACGACCAACCATGGCTAACTAAGACGATAAAAAAATCATAAGTACTAAATAAAATGAAATTTATAATTTGTGTTATTTCTTTTTTTCTTTTCATGCTGCGAAACTTTTTAATGTTCAATAAAAATAATGATAAAAATGTACATAGGTTCATAGACTTAGCGATATTAGTTCATTTGAAAATTGCATGATTATCATCCCCCCCCATTGGAATGAATTTTGCATTTTCATTTATAGACAATTTACATTTTAGTATTCAGTACTTTCTATTTGAGTTGCAACATGCTGCATATCTGGGGAGCAACGATGGTTCAGTGGTTAAGACACTGGTTTATCAATGCGAAGAACTACTATTCTGTTTCAGGAGGCAACTGGAAACCCACCCATATTCAGATTGTAGGGAACCAGTTCTTTTGGGAAGTAAATCTGATCGAACGACCACGACGCAAAACTGTGGTGCCTTAATCTCTACGACACTTCTTGCATTGATTGCTTTTGACAAGCCTAAGTCATATAGCATATATTAAAAATGTTGATAAGTATCGTTAATAGTGGAAAATTTCTTTTTGTAAGGATGGGAGTGGTTGAAAGAGGATTATCTAAGATTTTCAAACACAATGTATTGGCAATCAAAATGGGTTACACATGGCTTAGAGCAGAATACTCTACCTATGGCAACACATTGCATGCTTACACCATAAGCGTGTGGAGAGTCATAGGAGAAGGAAATACGTTTCTTTGTGTCTTGTGATTTTCAAACAGATTAAAAACCTTTAGATTAGGAAACTACATTGAACATAGTTCTAAGAGAAACGCTGTGGAAAATACACTGAAGAGCCAAAAAAACTGGTATACCTGTCAAATATTGTGTAGGGAAGCACGTATCGAAAGCCCATATTGATGATGTTTCGTTGAATGTTTCGCACGCTGACACTTGTTGATGGCCCAGCATTGAAATCTGCTGCAATTTGTGGAAGGGTTGCACGTCTGTCACGTTTAATGATTCTCGTCAATCGTCGTTGATCCCGTTCTTGCGCGATCATTTTCCGACCGCAGCGATGTCGTAGATTTGATGTTTTACCGGATTTTCGATACTCACGGTATACTCGTGAAATGGTTGTACGTGAAAATCCAAATTTCATTGCTATCTCGGAGATGCTATGCCCCACCTCCCGTGTGCCGACTATAACACCACGTTCAAACTCACTTAACTCTGTATAACCTGGCATTGTAGCAACAGTAACCAATCTAAGAACTGTGCTTGACACTCGTTGTCTTATCTACGCATTGCCGATCGCAGCGCTGTACTTTGATTGGCTCCATACCCTTTTATTTGCATACTCATGACTGTACCAGTTTTTTTGGCTCTTCAGTGTATATGACAGTTGAATACGAAAAGTATTCAGAATGGGGAAAATATCGCAGTACATTTTTATACTACTGAGAAAAGGAAGACAGGGAAGGGTCAAGACACGGAACCGGTCTTCTCCCTAGATGTCGTACATATTTGGGGCATTTAGGGCCCTTGAAGCCCCAAATAATTACCTGACAACAGACGCAACAAATATCTTGAATTATGGTTGTGACTCTAGTGATGCCCAATAAAATGCAATTTAAAAAATATGTTTTTTTTGTTGATAAAAATTAGTGATGGCATGAAATTTGAAGAAGAAATGGAAAGTGTTTCATTTTTAGAAGTAATATTTGAAGAAAAATTAATGTATACTTCATTGTATAATAAAAGCGTATTCGCTTGATCGCTAGATATTTTAAATTATCCTTCGTTATTTCGTAGGGGCAACTTGGCAGGGTGCCCTACCCAGTTAATTATATAGCTAGGGTTCCTCAAAGTCTATCTACCTGGAATTAAAGTGAATATTGTAAATATTTGTATGATCACCCGGAAAAAAACTCTTTCATTACTTATCGGTCTTTTTCTTGATCCACAGTCCACTTCCCTTTCTGGTTTGCACCGTTTCCTGACTCTGTCAAAAAGAAAATTCTTCTCGCAACTCTTCAAACTTTTTTTAAAGAAGGCGCATTTGTAGTATTTGGAACAGTCATTTGGATCAGCATAAATTCCCACGAAACTTTTACACTTGAATGGAGCTGCTGTAACATACAGAAAACACACTATTTACCTTAAAAGAATATTTTTATGTAAACTGTGCCGGACATTAAAATAAAAAACTATTTGCTGCTCAAGTTTTGTTTACAAATTTGACTTTTAAATTTTTTTCAGAAACTATATTAACAGTTTTAAACTACTTCATCTGTTCGCATGTGAATGAAAATGTCATGTTTTTTACTTATTTTTATTGCATCAACGACAATAACATTATAGCTGAAGTTTTTATTGAATGCAATGTTCGAATTTCGATATTTAGTTGGAAAATTCCGTACAATAACGTATTTTTGACGGGTTTGTTAGAATATAGTGATTTACTCAAGTCTGTGTCCCGGGTGAATCAAAAATGACCGTTGATTTGAAAATCAATAATAATAATAACAAAATTAAAAAAAAAACTTAAGGAGATATATGTAAGATTTTTTTTTTCTGATTTGAATGTAGTATATATATTTTCACCAAAACTCAAAATTAGTTACACTATTTGATGAAGCCATTTGAGAAAATTAATAATAGTAACTAATTCAGTGTGCTCAAGTGCATGAAAGTTTCATGTTGGTATTTACTTATTTTTATGGCAACTTACTTTACTTATTTTAGGTTTTTACTTCTTTCTATTCTTTTCTTACTTAATTTTATTATTATTTTAATGTTTTGTTTTTACGTATTATTTAAATTAGGAAACTACACAGTCCAGTCACATTAATATGACCACCTGTCGAAAGCCAGAATAACCACATTTGGCAGAGTGGACTGCTGCGAGATGTGCAGGAAGAGAGCCAGTTAGGTTTCTGAAGGTGTTCACTGGGATGTTGAGCCATACCGACCCCAGTGCCATAGCCAACTGCGTTAGATTACGCGGTTGAGGATATGTGGCGCGAGCAACCGATAGAGGTGGTCCCACAGATTCTCGATTGGGTTTAAATCCGATGAGTTTGCTGGCCAGGGAAGTACGTTAAACTCATCCTTGTGCTCTTCGTACCACGCACAAACACTGTGAGCTGTATGACACCTTGCATTATCCCGCTGGTAGATGCCATCATTCTAAAGAAAAATCATTCGCATGTAGGGGTGAACATGATCCGCAAGGGCAGATGCGTACTTGTGCTGATCCATCGCTCCTTTCACAATGATGAGTGCACCCAGTGAATGCCAGGAAAATATACTCCAAACCATAATGCTCCCTCCTCCAGCCTGGATCCTTCCGGCAATTGTTGCAGGGTGTTTGTTTTCAGACGTTTCATGCCGTATACGCCAACGTACATCTGTCCGATGGAGCATAAAAAGTGATTAATCGGCAAAAACCACCTGTCGCCATTCTGTGGGCGTCCCGTTGCGGTACTGGCATGCAAATTCCAGCCTTCGTCGCCGATAAACAGCAGTCAGAACAGATGCATTAACCAGGCATCTGCTACGGAGGCCAATGCGCAGCAATATTCGCTGAACCGTTTTTGAGGATACACACTTGGTAGCCCTTGGCCCGAAAGCCAATAGTCATGCCCTTTTGGACGTCGGATAAATCGCTACGTTTTTGCACTACGCCAACACTTGAAATGCTTTCCGATGCCCTAGGACATCCTTTATATACACTCTACTGTAATATGCTGCCACCTGCCTTCTGTGATTGGTTATTTCACGTTGACGTCGAAGGTAGGTGGTGGTCACATTAACGTGACTGGACTGTGTATATGTAGCTGAAAAATGCATGGAACATACTTCTAAAAGAAAGCATCCAGTAAATTTTAAAAAAAAATTATTTGCGGCAATTAAATACGAAAAATATTAAGAAGAGTGAATATCTAAGTACATTCATCTACAACTGAGAAGAGGAGGGGAGGCAAAGAGGGAGGTTCAAGACGTAACCCCAGATAGCTTATTCGAGATTTAGGATCACGAATAGTGGTTTACTAAGTCTGCGATTCGGGTGTATCAAAAATGACCATTGACTTGAAAATCAATAAAAGAAAAAATGGAAGCAGATCGATATGTAAGATTTGCTTTTTTTTATTTATCTGATTGTAAGATTTATATTTACATCAAAACTCAAAATTAGTTACATGATTTGATAATAGATGAAATCTCTGAATGATGAACTCTAAAAAAATGTTAATTGTAAAAAGCACCATTACTTGCAGCGACAATGTGGTTTGGCCAAAGTACAAATTAAGTAGGAATCAGTGTAAGTATTTCAGTGTAGCAAAATGCACTCTTTTAGTTTTCCTCTAATCAGCAATTCAGGAAGTTTTTTTTTAAGCAAATGTAATGAAACTTTTTCAATTTATTTTTTATTTCAAAATGATGTGCTATGAAAAAAATAAACAAAAACACTTACCGCTAGGAGTTGTGGTTCCAATTACATCATTCGTCGTTTTTTTGTCATCTGGAAAAATAATTTTTTTGTTTCACGAACGAGATACAAAGATGACTTTGATGCAATTCTAGACAACGAGCAATAATAATAATAAAAAATGATGCATAAAATATCTCCTTTTACTAAAGTACATTTTACAAAATTTGTGTCAACATAGATGAGAGATCACAAATAAATATTTAAGCAAGGAGAAAACACAAACACCTTATCAAAATTCGCTGATACAAAGCAGGACTACAAAACCAGTTGGCTATAGGAAGCTTGAAATTTTCATTGATAGAATTGCCTGGGAGATTATATCTTTTCCTTGTTTTGTTTACCGGCTCTTTATATTTTTTTCCATGTCTTTTTTTAACTATGCATACAAATATATATATATATATATAAAAAAACTGCTGTTTGTAGAAAATGCAACACCATGAAAGAATCATCAGAATCAAATGAAATTTAATGCAGAAACGACTTGTACTGATACAAATAAATGATGAAATTTTCAAAACAAAAGAAACAAATTAAGCGTCCGAAATCAGTATTTGGTGCAGCCACCACGCGCTGCAATAAGTGCTGCTATACGACGTGGCATGGAGTCAAACNAGCGAACATGTACCATTTGAAGGATCTGGATAACTACAGTTCAATAAATATGATATGCAAAATAAGAACTATCATTTTGAATTGTTAGTTTAATAGTTAAGGAAATGATGCATGAGCTGAACTAATTACAATAAAACTTAAATAATAAGTATTTTACATAAAGGATTTCAAAGCTGTTTCACTCAATACTAAGCATGCCTGTTTTCTTCTCAGCTACAAAGAGGAAAAAAAAAATCTTATGACATGTTGTATTAATAAATTTTTCAATGAAAATAAAATGACTTAATTCATGTGTGTTGTAGCAGCTACAACTATTCAGATCTTACATCATAACAATAAACTGAAAAAACATATTCCCTTTTATGGATACATTTTTAATTAAATATAATTTATTAATTTCGGAAAATTTTAAATAAAAAAGAAAAACATTTGTAATTTTTATATTTCGACTATATCAGGGAATATTAGATATGAATTACCCCTTACTTTTCAACTCAAGCATTTAAAGTGGTTGCAAAATTTAAACTTTAACATTTCATTATTAGTTTAATTAATTTAATTTTAACTTATATTTACTTAAAAGTTATACACCGATTATTTAATTATTGCATTACTGCCACTTAAAATATTGTGAAAAATGAGAATTTCCAGTTTGATAAGTATGTCATTCCAACAGAAATATTTTTGTAACACAGCATAATCATAAAATAATGTGAGGAGTTTCGATCCTTATTACTAAAAACCTAATGGAAACAAATGTATACATTTATTTAAAACTATGAAGACAAGACCTTGGAAATAATGAAAAATGAATTGCAAAATAATGCTAGCCACTTGAAAGAAATTTTATTTTTCATTTAAAAAAAATTTAGTTTATTTACACATTTTAATAAAGGAATTGTCATTGTGTGATCTTGTTTGGCCTCCAGATTTGATCTAATTTAATTCCGCAGTCTTCTAATTAGTAATTCCAAAAAGTTTCTTCGAATTTAAAGTCTTCAGAATAATCTAAATTTTTTTAAACTATTTATTTAGTTACATTTATTAATATCTTGCAAACAGCAGTGTAGTTTATTAACATTTGCTCAAGAAAAAAATAAAATAGAAATTCACCCCATTTTGAATGCCAGGGAAATGACACATTAGTTTAGAAATTTAAAAAAAACAATCATTTTAAACTATTAGTAAGTAACAAAACCTATGCCTTTATGTTAGGTTGACCATGAATAACTTAAATTAATTCTTTTATCTACTGTAGAAAATATCAAAAAATTTTTTGTTGCTGATATGTACAGAATAAATTGTGTAATATAATCAATCATTAAATAAATAAATAACTTTGATTACATTCAATCTTATTACAATCATACATAAACTTGGTATTAGGTCAATATTTGCTTTCCCTTTTTACAGTATTACCAGTTAAAAAAAATCTGATAACACTTTGATGTCCTGGTATTCATAAGCCAGGAAAATGACAGCCAAAATAATGACAAATTCGCCATTTTATAGCATGTAACTTTACTTCAATTTAATATTTCGGCCTAAGACGTTTATATTCTGCAGAAAACAACAAGATTTCTTAAAATAACTCAGATAAATCTATGTACTTTATGTTCAATGATTTCAAGAAGCCAGGAGAATGTCAACATACTCACCTTGAAATATTTTTTTAAATAGATTTTGAACCAGAAAGTTGGTTCTTTATTCATGCAACAAGACATGTTAACTTGAATTAAAACGAATTTTATACCTAACATTTTTTTCTCACATCATTTTTTTCAAGTGTGTTTCTGAAATCACTGATATTGATACCATAATGTGCAGATTAATTTTAATGTAAATTTAAATCCCATTTTTTTCTGTTATCGATGTATTTTGTACTGTATGTTGCAATTTACCACACATTCTAAGCTTAAAAATTACTTCTGCAATAAAGAGAAATAGAAGCAGTTACCATTATTTCCAAAAATTTTTATGCTTCTTACTCTCATAATGCAAAAATTATTCGATAATAAAAATTCGAAATTTCATGCACATTTAACAAAACATTTAAAGAACATTTTGAAATGAAAATGTTATTTTTGTATGAATCGATTGGCTTTTGAATCATTAAAATGTTTTGCAAATAAAGTTACAAGTGAATTTTTTGCATCCACGTATTCTATCTAAAGATATCATGCCCCGTTTTGAAGGAACTTCGAAATGGTTATGCCCATTAAATTGCGAAATTCGAATTTTTTTAATTGTTACATAGTATAATTTTACAGACCAAAAAAGGGCAATTTTAAACAGGGGACTTGATGTTAATATGTATTATAAATAAATACAAAGAGGCTTTTAAAATTTCTCCTTATGATTCCTTTTTCTTCTTAAAGATGTTTTAACGTGAAAATTTATGCTCGGCAAAATGCTAATTTCTCCATTTGAGAAAAATAGTTCATTGGCTTGAAACATAAAATTCAAACAATATTGCTAAAATTTGTAATGATTTTTCAATTTATTTTTCTTAAATTTTGTATTTTGACATTTCAAATTGCATTCTTTTAAATGATGGAAAAATTGTATACTTTATATTTCTGAAGTTTTTCGACTTTCATTAAAGAAAGTAATAATAAATGTTTACTAAAAGTTATATTTCGCATAAAATTATCTTTAGAAAAACGAATAGGAATTAATTGATATGATTGGAATTGCATGCAAACTTTTTTCAATTCGTTTAAAAAAAAAATTGGGATACAGTCAAATACGCAGGAACCAAGGTTAACATTAGAGGATCCAAAATTCAAAATTCCCCTGACCCCCTACTGGCACGGCACTTGAATTCACTGATAGTTTGCTCTCCCCCCCCCCCAATAAGAAAAAACGGGTATTCAGCAAGTATATTCTATAAAATAAGAAATAGGAATTTGATTAGTGCAGTGGAAAAATATCTATTGAATTTGATAATAACTCACCACTTCCGTCATCACATATGGCAATATTGAATGGAAGACATACTTTTCTGTACCTATCAAAATGGGTCCTTCTTTGACAGGGTTTCCACTTGGATTTCCAATTGTTACACATGAAATATGCTGAGCAGTCTTCAATATCGGAGAAGGTACCGTAAGACGATGGACATTTAAAGTTCCTTTTATACTTGTCTCGGTCTCTGTTCCAATCCCAATCTCTGCCCCATTCTATAATATCTAAAGTATAAAAATATGAAAAAAATTATGTAATATAAATAAAAAAATTTATTTGGATATGGGGTAATATCGCACTCGAGCATGAATAAATAAGCTTTTATGAATAATTCCTTTAATACAAATGTGGTAAAAGTCTTACAATATGTTTCTATAAGTAATGGTTAATTAACTGTAATTTTCAACCCCTACCCTCATCCCCAAGTAGGATAATCATTTTAATCATCCCCACAATTACCTTCTTCCTCTTCCCGCACAAAATTTCGATACTATAAAATTGCTTTGTGAATACCAAACAGTTATAATCATGATTTAGAAATATTAGTTTGTCCATAATTTCTTGGTCGGAAAACTCCCTGGATTTGAGTTATTCTAACCGAAAACTGAAGGACTCTTAACCTCGTAGAGCAGCTGAAGCTGAAGTCGCTTGGCTCCACTCCTCTGTAAATACTTCTACCCCCCCCCAGAACCTCAGTGATTCATTTATATCTTTGCTTTTTGAGCGTTTTTCAGTAGCCCACTCTGTGAAAGGGGTTATTCTGGCTTAAACTCTGCATCAGGGATAAAATCTTTGTTTCCAGGTTAATTCTGAACAAGCGAAACGATTCCGTATCTTGTTTATAAAACACAGTAAATCTGGTTAATCCTGAATGTGTAAAACAATTCCGTATCTTGATTAGAAAATTCTGTAAATAGGGTAATTTTGAACGAGCAGAATGAATCAGTATCTTGGTTAGAAAAGAATAAAATTCTGTACCAGCGAAACGATTCCATATGTTGGATAATTTTTCACCTTCATAGAATAATATTATAAAATTTTATGCATAATTTTTTTCTTTTTTTATATGGGTAGTTTGTGCGCATTATAAACGTTTATATTGGAATTTTCCCTTTCCCGAGATCATTAAAGATTTATGAAGATTTTTCAAAATTAAAAACTTTTATCGAATTTTATATCAGAATTTTCTTTTTTCATCGAAAGTTAAAAAGTTTTACATTGAAATTATTTCTTTTCAAGGAATGTTATGAAATTTAATATGGGGATTTTTCTCCTGCATGGATTGGTATAAGATTTTATGCACTGAAAGATTTGCCTTTGAGAGAATGTTATCAAATTTTATATAGGAATTTTTTACCTTCAAAGGATGTTATTAACTTTGATATAGAGTTCTTTTTCATGTTGTTTGGCTTAAAAGAAAAGAAAGCTTCTTATAAAGGATAATACTGATCGGGATGCAAATCATATGAGATAGTAAAAAAGTACTATGAGACAGCAAAAAAAAAACAAAACACAAATACACTAACGAAGTAATAATGCATGGTAATCATTCAAGATATTAAGTAATGTAATAATTATTTATAAAACAAAACTTACTGTTACTTTCTTCGGAACTCTCTTCAGAGCTGCTTCTAGATTTTATAGCTGAAGCATCCACATGTGAATCCAATGAAAAGACACCAATAGTTAAGCACAACACAGCGCCTGGACAAGCAGAATTTTATGTACAATTTTTAGAATGCATTATTGAAAATTTTCACTCAGCAACAAAAGACTATACCATTAAATTTGAGTTTTTAAATCAAATTTTTTAGAAAGTTGAATATATTAATCATTAATTTAGAAATATTTGCTTGTAGAATGTAACATTTCCCCTTGAAGAGGTTAAGATATATTCATAAAGTAAAATTTGAGTATTTTGAACTGATTTTACTTCATAATTTTTTAAAAAAGTTTAATAATATGACATTTCATATTTTTGCAAATTTGAAAGAATAATTTTTTTTAAATGTATGAAAACATCAAAAAGTAGAAAAACAGTTTTTTCCATAACGAGGAAACCACTTTATTTAAAAAACTTAACCTTAATAACCTAAATATATATTTTCAGAATGAGTATCAAAAATAAATTAAAATAAAGTTTACAAGGTTAGGTGTCACAAATAAATACACTGAGAAAAAAGAAACTGGTACACCTGCTTGATGGTGTGTAACCTGACAATGAGTCCATGCTATATCTTGAAGTGACATGGATTCACTGAATGCTCGGTTGAACAAGTTGTCTTACAGAATTGTTCGCTAATACTAGCGTCTCTCTCCATATATTTTAAAATTAGTGTCAAAAGTGAATTAAATTAAAGTATGTGCCTCAGGGGTCGCAAATAAATATATCGAGAAAAAAAACTGCTACACCATCCTGATGCTCTGTAATGAGACCACGTCATGTCCTGGCGTGACATGGATTCACTGATTGTTGCTGGAAGGCATTTTGGAGTTAATTCATACTGACTGTGAATCCTGCAGGTCTGCAAAATTCATATATCATGCTGGTCATCTCTAAGGAATTGCACTTTGCTAGACCATGCCAAATGATCTTCCACGTCTGCAGATTCAGGTGTTCAGTCTAAAGATAATGCTACTGTGTAGCAACTCTCAACGTGTAGAGGTGTCTCATTGTCCTTCTGGTGTTGTTAAACTCCTTCGGACTTTGAAATGAACATGAATGGGCAGAGATGAGTGAATAGAATACTTAACTACCAGTCAAGACACATGTCAGGGATTTCATATCCTGCCAATTGCATTCTCACCAAATCAAGAAGAATTTCCACTAGCCTGGGCATTTGCTTTTTGACATGAAAGATCCATAATTCATGACGTTAACTTCATATCTACGCACGTACATCCATTCGATACAGTTTGAAGCGAGACTCGGCAGTCCAGACAACGTGTTTTTGGCTATCCATGAACAGTCCAATAGATGAATCCTTATCAATAATGTTTTCCTTAATAGTTCAGCCACTGACACTTACTGATGTCCAGCATCGAAATAAGTGACAATTTGAGGAAGGGTTTAATGTCCGCCATGCTTAATGAGTCTCATCAATCATCGAAGGTCTCATTCCTTCACAATCCATCCAACTATTAAGAGGATCCAGATTTTCTGTTTTACCGAATTCTTAACATTCACTTCCCATTTATAAAATGGTCTTCTTAGATAACTTTAAACATCTTATACATTTTTTAAAACATGTTTAGAGTTATAAAGATTTTTAAAAAAAATTTCCCGGTTCGAATTTATTGTTTTGTGTAATATAAGAGAAGTGTCCGGTGTTTTACTGTCATATCAGTTACCCAATATAATCATTTTAAACTACCCAAAAAATGACACTACCGCCTTTCTAATACTGCTTTCATGAATCAATATTGAAAATAATCAATTTAAAAAACAATCTGGAGATAAAAGATTACTTTAGAAGATTTTTGAATTTTCAAAGGTTTAGAAATGTTTTATGGTGCCCAGAAAGCTTCCAACATTTTAAATATAAATAGTAAAGCTTTACTAACTGATTGTCATATACAAATTAAGTTCTGTGTACCATATATGAACCATGATATCTTAATATAAATGTTAACGCGTAATAAAAATATAATTTTTTGTAAGCGTTAACGTTAAAGAGAAAAAAATTCAATCATGCAAAATTTTAACGAATTTTTTTAGTTTAAAATTGACTTATAAGATTTCCTCCTAGCGAAATTTGAATGAACATGAAAAGAAGAACCCTACTTAGATGCTAAGACAGTATATTGAAAATTGATTATTTAAGTTGGGTTCTGAAACTCAAAATCTAAGTCTCGCATCTGATATATCATTCATAAAAATTAAACGATTATACAAAATGATACTTAAAATAACATGTAGAAAAAAAATACTTAAAATGTTCATTCATTCTTTTGTTTGTTCAAATATTTCCTGCAAAATTTCTTTAAAAAGTTCGTTCCTACAGATAATTATTTAAATTGGGTTCTGTAACCCGAAATCTAATTCTCGTATCTAATATATGATTGACAAAAATTAAATAATTATTCAAAATTTAAAGATGATGGTGAAAATAATGAATAGAAATTTTTTTCAAAATGATTACCCTTAAAAAACAAATTCATTAAGAAAATCATACATCCGAAGTCAATAAAATCGAAGCTTTATGATTTACTATTAGCTAATGATATTTCAAATAAAAGACAAAATAGTAATATCAATACTTTAATATAGTGCTTCATTAACTAAATATTAACACTACTTGAACAAAATGCTTTCAACATTTTAATATTTTTCAAATTCTGAAACTATAAGAAATCTTGTTGAATAGTGCTCGTAATATTAAGAAATAAATGCATACATATTTAATATTACGCATGAAGTATTTCCCCCATGACTCATTAGGTTTTTAAAGTTTTTTTTAGTTCTCCAGTATATAAATATTATTTGCAGTTGTCTGTATTTCATTATGTAATCAAGTGTATGCAGCGAATTGATTTTTTTAATGAGAACTTCATTTTTTAAATGAAATTTAAATTAAATAAATCTAAATACAAGTAAGCTTACCGATAATTAGTTTCGAATTCAAGTATTCCACCATTTTCGTGTCAATCTTTCAAAAATTGTTATTCCAAAATGAATAAATTATTTTCAATCACTATAAATATTAATACTTGAAAAAAAATTTAAAAATACATTTAAAAATAAAGAAAAAAGTCAAATTTGGAGATAAAGATAAGAAACAATGCTTCCACGCTTCCACATATTTGAAAAACAGATTTTAAATTTTTATCTTTATTCTTGTGAAATACATTTATTGAAGCAAACTGTTTGATTAAGAAAGCAATCAACTTGAAAACACCAGAAAACTGTAAATGAGAACGAGATATGTGGGAGAGGAACAAAAACAAATCTATTCTTAGATACAAAGAAACTTCTATTGATCCCTCATGAGAGATATATTTCATGTATCGCGACATTATTTCTTGCAACGTGATTTATTTATTATCTTTAAACTCAATTGACGCAATCAAAATTTACACTTCAAATTATTTTTAAAAAAAGAATTGATATAGTAATCTTATGCGGAAATATACGAATTTTTTTCCAATTTTGCTTTTCGTGAAATGATTATTACTCACATTTTTAACAAATTATTAGAAAACAACGTCCCATTTTAGAAGTTTAAAATACTTTAAAGAACACGAGTTAATGATTGAGAGTCCTTGAATATTATAATTTTTGAATTATTAATTCCTAACTATTCCAATATGAGAGGTAAGTACAATCTTGAAAATATGATCTTAATCAGTTGTCGGAAAAACTAGGTACATTATTTTTGTTGTTTGCTACAACTGCTACTATTTTATTACACATGTGTTGTAATAGCTCATAATATTAGATAACATTTAATGTGATTTTGTATAACTTTTAAATATTAGAAAGATAAAAAAGGTCGCTGTTTTTCTCTGCATTTTTTACCGTTAGATTCTATTCAAACTAATATTATGTAGCGTTCGCTGTAGTATTATTTTGCATTGGTTTTAAATAATATATATTATATTTTCCATTATTATATATATTATTATCTGTTGGGTTATATTTTCTGTCATTTTCTTAAGTTACTTTTTATTTTTGGAATAAGCAAGAGGAAGATTTGGATGGCGGTACAATAATTCGGTGATATAATTTTACTTAATTTTCTATATTGTTGTGAAGCAGTAAAATAAGGAACAATTTTAATGTCATTCCGTGCATTATTTACTGAGTTAGCAATACCGAAATACTAAAAAAAGTTATATTAACCAAATTCTGCTACCTTCCATTTTCCTCCCTCTTACTCCAAATTATTATTTTGTCTTCAGCTGATCTTCATGAACGAAAATTTCAAATTTAACTAAGAATTAATACTTGAGTTAATTTTGATATGTTTTTCTTTTTTTTAATAAAGCGTTTTCTGGTAAACTTGAAAATGATTCTGGTATATCATGAATCATTTTCAAGTCTTAAAACTTGTTTTTTTGTAATTTCAAATGTATTCTTAAATTTTTTTTTAGAAATGAACCAATTTTATCAAAATCTGATTTAAACTTGTTTATGAAACATATTTTCTAAAAGTCATTATTCTAGTCATCTCTCACTTACTTTAGTCATTTGTTATTTCAAATTTACCATGCATTTTTCACATTATGAAGTTATATAATGAAAATTTCACTAAATAGTTGTAAAGTTATAATTTCATTCAAATTGAGTGAAATTTATGCAAAAAAATTTTTTATTCCCATCTTAAAATATAACTACATTTTGTTATTTATTTTCGTGAAATAAAATTTTAGCTTCATTTTTTTATTCAAGCTTAAAATAAAATTATTATTTGAATTTTTGAATTGCTATTTTTGTAATAATTATGATAATAAAATAATTGAAATATAACCATTATTAAATATTACCCTATTAAAACTAAATTACTTACTATTATAAATTTTCTCAGTTTCATTTTGATTTATTATCAGTTTTATTTTGATTTATTATCAGTTTTATTTTGAGTAATATTTATTCAGTAAGAATAAATACTTACGTAACTTTATTTTCTCAGTCTCTGAATTTACCTAACGATAACCTGAAACATAATTCAAAGGCACCCGTAGACACTTCTTCTGAAAATGAAACCAGGATAGCATTTAAAATTTTAAAAATTGTCAATAATTTTTTTATATTGTCAGAATTATATTGCTGTTTAAACATGAACTAGAACTGATTAAAAACATAACTGAAATATTAAAGCACAAATTAGAACATAATGAAAACACAACTCTGTTTGATAAAACTACCAATACTAACATTAAAAACTTAAAAACTTTTTAATAATCTTAAATATAACAGTTCTGCCAAAATAATAACCATCATACTCAAGAACAAATGAAAACCGAAAAAATATCGGTGGCTAACTAGATTACTTAAAAAAATACAACAATAACGAAGGCATTGCAGAAGGTTAGTAATTTTTAACTTGTTAAAAATGTAAAATTTTTGTATTTTAATACTATTAGTATTTTGGCGGTGACTTGGGAATTTGTGGTAATGGCAGACTTTTACTGTATTTTATTTAAGCACTACTACGACCTAGAGTGCCTTCAGTGAACAAGAGTGACGTCAATGGGATGAAAAATGTTTTTTTCTTCTCCTAATCGATCATTTCATTAAAACAACGTAATATCTTTACAGTTTTTAACTGGTAATTGATTGACTTTTAAAAAATTGCTTTAAAAAATTGTTTTCTACATTGAAATTTTTTTGAAAATGAAATTAATATTTCAACAAAATTCTATTCTTAAATATTAGTATCATAAATTTATTTTTTAGTAATTAAACAAAAATTAAAATTAAGCAAAAAAAAAAATAATTTTTTTGAGAAATATATTTAAAGCTTGTTTTTTACTTAAAAACACAATATATCCATATAAATGAATAAATAGACATAGAATTATTGTTTTAGTATACATTAATTTATTTTGTTGTGCATGGGCAAGTAGTTTAAAATTTTAATATTAAGAGAGTATGTAATTCAAAAAATAATTATTTCTTTTCTTGAGAACATAAATAGCCCTCATTAATAACAGTGAATTTTAAGTATATGATATTAAGAATGTTCAATCTATTTTGAATTGTCAAAGATACATTTTGAAGGAGGATTTTAAACATTATATGGATATTTACGTATGATTATTCATTTAAAATTATTTTAAATGGTTCGGAAAAGTTTTTACTTGACGAAAAATTAAATTAGAGTGCAAAACTCTGCAGTAGACGTATACTAGAATGTAATAAATTCGAAAAAGTAAGAAAAATTAGCAATTTTAGATCATAACTTTTGACTACAATTGTAAAATAAGTATTTCTTAAAATAAAATCAAAGCATTCAAAATTGTATCTACCTTCTATTAATGAAAATATTCAGCTTTCACATCACTAATCATGCCTCCCGTGTTAAACGAATGGAGAAATTTTCCATTTAGCCTGCGGCGGTAAAAACTTAGTTTGCGCCACTCTTGTTCACTGAAGGCACTCTATTACGACCAGATCAAGAAAATCTGTAAATTTTAAGTACTTTTAGTGAAATTTTCACACTATGACCATTGAACCCATCAGAACATATTAATTTAAAGTTATTAGATTTTGGATTATTAATTGGCTTACACCACTGCCCAAACATTTAAAAAAACTTGGACTTCTTCACTACACTCTAACAAAGTCAGTAATATTTTTTCTGCAATTCATGTTACTTGATGCAACAATTTAGTTTCCCATTGTTGCTAAAAATGATGTCAATTTGTTCATATATTTTCTTCTACAAAGTGGGTTAACAAAATCATAAGAAAACTTGAAAAAGGAATTTATAAACAAACTTTTAACTTGCCCGGCACTAAAGGACATCTTTTTGTGTGAGCGTTACTGGCGCGCAGGAGACTTATTGGGTTCATAGACTTTTCTTGCCACGTCTGTTATTGTTTGTGTTTATTTATTCTGTTGTTCCTCCCTTTGTGGTGAGTGGTCTTTTGTAACCTTGGCCATTGGAAATAAAAATAAAAAAACTTTTAACTCTATAAATATTCACAAGGAAAAGAATTAGATAACATCGAAATAGTGTTATAACTATATATGAATCACAGAAATCTGATTGTTTATTATAAATGAAAAACTAAACATGGTGATTAACTGTAAAATTTTAAATTTTTTCGAAAACTTCAAAACAAAAGAAAAAACCGTCGTTTCTATATTCTTCTATTTCTATATTCCTCTCTCTCTATATATATGTATATTTATAAAATCTTAGGTTATCTGTGCTAAGTATTTTGTTGAATGTGGTTAACAAATTTTGTTACAATTGAGAAAAATGACAAATTACAATTTTGTAGCAAATCCATCAAATTTCTTACACATTTTCTTAATTTGAATTTTTAATAATCTGTCACATTCCACTTTGTGCTGAAGAGTTATTTATGACACAAATAAAATTAATGTGCTATAAGTTTTAAAATTAGCCACTTTAAAATCTAGAACTGATGCTTTATTTTTATATTAAGCAAAATATAGCTATGTACTACTTGCGCTAAAAAAATTAAGTGAGAGCAGAATATAGCTATGTTCTAGTCCATATCTAGTTTGGTATTATCATACCAAAATGGTTGTGGTATGATAATTGATTTTTCAGGGGGAGTTATTGCTATAATCAAGTTAGTTTAATAAATGCATAAGTAAAAACGGTCAAAATTTCTCTTTACAGCAGTGTTTCCCAACCTTTTTTGTACCATGCCCCACCTAAACCTTTCTAAAATTCTTATGCCCCCCTATGTAACATATACATAATTTTCAATATTAAAAAATTGAATTGTTCACTTAAGAAACTTAAAGGATAGGTTTTAGGAAGAAATCACTCACAGTAAGTAAATTTTCAAAACATATAATGAAAAACTAAAATTCAAATGCAAAATAATTTTAATAAAAAATTTTCTATAATTTAATATTTTAATTTAGTGAGATCCTTGCTCTTGATGCAGATTTTATGTTAGGTTCCAATTTGGTTAGCTTCGGTCTCAAGTTTCCCTGTTGTGTTATATCCCGACGATTTCTTTTTTTTTTACTAGTAAATCATTTACAGCACTAAATCCACATTCAGCTAAATATGAAGATGGAATCGGTAACAATAGTTTTCTTGCACATTTGATTGAATTTGGGTATTTGTTTTCTGTTTCCTCACAAAGCCATGACATCACTCCTTTCATATTAAATGAAGTTTTAACTGACTAATCATTTTGTATTTCTGCAAGTTCTTCTTGGTATATTTGATATATCAGACAAACCCACTAACATGGAATGCAACATCCATGTTGGAAAATAAATTTTTTTTAAATCAGAATATCTTTCTTTTAAATCAGCCAATAGAATTTTCAGATGATAGACAATAACAAGTAAAACGGTATCATTTACTTCACATTTTTGGAGCCAATGAAACTGTTCTAAGTTTTTGTTGTTAATATATTTCTGACATAACTCAACAAGGGTAATGGAACCAAATATCTTCGCCTTTGCATCAACAAGAGTTTTATTTGTTCTTTAAAGTTTCTTATTTAATATATTCAGTTTTTCAAAGATATTGACTGAATAACTCACAAATGCTTTACCATCAGCTGTAAACAGATACTTCATTTCAGGTTTGTTGCCTTAAAAATCCCTAAGTCACATAATATTTATTGTCCGCAATTATTCAAGAATTTGCTTTTTTCTTTCGATTTTGTCACCGAAATCTCGCATTGCATTTAAATGGCCCAGAGCAAAAGGTTTAAACTCATGTCGAGTCCATTTTTGAATTGCCCCTCTTTACAATCAAATTGCCCCAAATCAGGTGTCAAATTGTCCCCCCCGGTGGGGCGTTGGCCCCACGTTGGGAAACACTGCGTTACAGCCTTAATTTCCCTTTTCTTCTTTGTCAGCGCAACAGCCCATTGCAGGCCGTGGCTGCATCAACGGATGACAACCGCCAACGTCTCTTGTCCATGGCAACTCTCTTTCAATTTCTAATCTTTAGCGTTTTCAGATCATTTCCGATGTCGTTGAGCCACCTAGTAGGGGGTCTACCTCTGGGTTGTGACCCCTCGGGGTTCTTAAAGGAGACGATTCTCATGGCGCTATTTTCAGGGCATCTCCATAGATGGCCCAGCCATCCCAGCCTATTACTGTGAATTATTTGTGAAATTTGGGGATGCTTATAGAGTCGGTAGAGCTCGAAATTATATCTGTTTTGTCAGCATCACCTCTCTTCAATTGAGCCAAAAATAGCTCGGAGGCTCTTTCTTTTGAAGTTGTCCAGTGACCGCTGTATATGTGAATTTAGGGTCCAGGTCCAAGTTTCGCTTCCATAAAGCATTAAAGGAAGCATGAGTGTCTTATAGAGTTTTAGCTTTGGTTTTTGGCTGAGAAGGTTAATTGTCTCCTCAGTCCAAAGAAACACTTATTAGCCATTTTGACTCGATTGTTGATTTTTGCTCTAAGTATGGGCTGATCGTTAACAACAGTGCAAAAGGTATTTGAATGTGTTAACCCTTACAAAGGTACAACCATTAATACATAAAGGGGCACTGTAGTTTACTGTTGAGGACGAGTTCCCTTTGCACGCATTGTCCAAATTTCAGGATTCTAGTTCAAACCGTTCGAGGAGTTGTGAGAGAGACACATAGACAGTCACACAAATTCCTTCGTTTATTAGTACAGCAAAATGAATTCTACAGTAAATATTTTTTTGTCACAAACATTTATTATATTAAGATTTATTTATATAAATAACATTATTTTTGGTACTTTTTACATAACTATGAACCAAAAAATCCCTTATTACGCAAGGAAAACTTTTTTTTTCATCTTATGGCGTAACGCAAGTTCTCATTTTTTCAGAATACACTAAGTTCTGTCCACACTTCTTCACATGAGGCTTCCAATTCATGCAGAAAATGAAGAGCTTATTGCTACTTGGATGACGATAGGCTCCAATGTCTTCTGGGCATTCAAACCATTCAGGAATCTCCCCAGTTTCTTTAATGATGCAATCCAAATCATCCTCATCACAATCTGTTTCAGGTGGTCCAGTTGGCTTTGGAGTTGGAGTGGATGGCTGTGGAGTTGTAGGTGGGGTGGTGGTTGGCTGTGGAGTTGTAGGCGGGGTTGTGGTTGGCTGTGGAGTTGTAGGCGGGGTAGTGGTAGGCTGTGGAGTCGTAGGTGGGGTTGTGGTTGGCTGTGGAGTTGTAGGCGGGGTAGTGGTAGGCTGTGGAGTCGTAGGCGGGGTTGTGGTTGGCTGTGGAGTTGTAGGCGGGGTAGTGGTAGGCTGTGGAGTCGTAGGCGGGGTGGTGGTTGGTTGTGGAGTTGTAGGTGGAGTGGTTGTTGGCTGTGAGGTAGTTGTAGTTGGTTCTGGTCTTGTTGGTATAGGTGTTGTACCGACTGTGGTTTCACCTAAATTTATGAAAAAAATATTGTTATATCAGAGCTATTACAAAATTTCGTTATAATCAAAAAGAATTCAACTGCCGTGAAATAATTACCAGATTATATGGAATTTCATAACCCACTTTACTCTCTACCATCTATAAACATTCATTCTATTTTTTATCGCAGGTGTTATAAATTGTTTTCCATTAAATAAGACCAACTATGCTTGGGTAATGGCGAACTAGGCAGATAAAAGATCATGAGTTCTAAATAAAAGGATATTTTTTGTGTTATTTCTTTTTTTTTCTTTTCATGTTTTGAAAGTTTTTAGTGTTCAATTAAGAAAAATATGCATAAGTTTGTAGGCCTAATGGTACTAATTCTTTGGAAAATTTTCATAATCACCCCAAAAAATGGATTTAATTTGGTATTTTTATTTACGGACAATTTATAATTTAGTACAGAGTACTTTTTTTATCTAGGAAACAGCGATGGCATAGTGGTTAAGACTACTGGTATATCAATGCGAAGAGCTGCGATTCAATCCCTGGCTCCGGCTTGAATCCCGCTCATCTTCAGATCGGTGTTAACCAGCTCTTACGGGAAGTGAATCTGATCACATGACCACAATGCTGTTTGATCACAAAATTTTGAAGCTTTAATCTCCATGGCCTCTCTCGTCAGGGAAAGCTTCTTACATAGATTTCAAGTTATATAGTTTCTATTAAAAATTTAATTAGTAGCATCGGAAAATGTATCTTTGTAAGGATGAGAGTGGATGAAAAAGGACTATCTAAGATTCACAAATATATAATTTAGAAAAATATCAGTCACTGACAAATCTAGTTAGTGGCATTAAAGCTTGAAATATGTACCTGTCAACATACAAAACAATTATATTGAAATATGGTTATGACTCTAGTGATGCCCAACAATATGTAATTTAAAAAATATGTTTTTTTTAATAAAAAATAAGCTATAGCGTAAAAAAAATGTTCATTTTTAGGAACAATATTCGGGAAAAAATATATATACTTCATAGAATAATGCAAGCGAAAGTATTTAGTCCTTAGTTATTTTGTAGGGTCAGCTTAACAGGATGAATCTTTAAAAGATCCAGAACCTAGGGCTCCTCAAAGTCTAGCGACCAGGAATTAAAGTAAATATTGTAAATATTTGTATGACCGGAAGAAAAAAAACTCTTTTATTACTTGTCGGTCTTTTTCTTGATCCACAGTTCACTTCCCTTTCTGGTTTGCACTTTTTCTTGACTCCGTCAAAAAGAAAATTCTTTTCACATGTTTTTAAACTTGGAATAAAGAAAGCGCATTCGTAGTACTTGGAACAGTCATTTGGATCAGGAAAAGTTCCCATGAAGCTTGGACACGTGAATGAATTATCTGTAACATACAGAAAACACACTATTTACCTTAAAAGTATACTTTATATAAGCTGTGCAGGGCATTTATATAAAAAAAATATTTACTCCTGAAGTTTTGTTTATAAATGTGATTTTTGAATTTATATTTTCACCAAAACTCAAAACTAGTAATACTATTTGATGACGGATGGTGTAGCAACAGCGTGGATTGGCTAAAGTGCAAATTAAGTAGGCATCGATGAAAGTATTTAAGTTCGAATAGTCTGTAGAGTAGCGGAATACATTCTTTTAGTTTTCGCTCAGTTAGCAGCGCCATCTGCAGACGAATTTTGCCATTAATCATAAAAGTTAGGGTTAAAAAGGAATAAAACAGGATAAAATTCCGGTTTTCTATGGATAAATTAGCAAATCGTATGTCTTTACGATTTTCCTTAATTGCTTTTTTAAATCAATTGTCTTTTTTTGGGAGACCCCTAATCGAGATAGCATGCGATACATCTAAAGTTGGTCTCTCCCTAGAAGATGGATGACCCTAGAAGACTCTCTAAAGATGGATGAGGAGCTACATAAAGCTAAGCACAGGTGACGCATGCGGTTAAAATTCGTAATAAGACATCCGGGTTACTACCTCCGATTACTTTTTATCCATAAAAAAAACATTCCATCATCCTATATCTTTATCGTCCTTTTACTGTTTACAATATGACTTGTTCTATTTACCACTTAATGTGTTAGCCCATCTAATTTTAACTGCAGAAATAAAAAACTGAAGATAACATTAAAATAATGACAACCATTACACATTACTTACATCGTGATATTAATTTCCTAATATCGATCTATGTCTCCCATCCTTTCAGAATTTACAATTAAAAATATAAAAATCTAATGAATAACAACGTGCGAATTTAAATAGAAATCTCAATAAAACTTCCCAAATATAGCGCCGTCTCGTAAACAGAGCTCAAGTGGAGGTACACTATCAGGCCAAAAGTTTCCGGACACCCAGTGGTATTAATTTAGAACATTCTGAGGCACATATTAATTTGATGTTGGTCCCCCTTTTGAATCGATGACAGCCTGCACATGTCTTTCCACCAGTTTTCAATCGGGGGCCATATTAATTGACTTCAGGCTTCCATCACACCTGAAGTGAGGGCCTTCAGTGAGGAGGGTCGATTTGGCTGGCTGCGTAACCTGCGTTCTAATTCGTCTAAAAAGTGTTCTACAGGGATTTAGATTGGGGCTCTGAGAAGGTCAGTTCAGTTTTTATACACACATTTCCTCAAACCACGTATGTGCAAGCCTCGATGTGTGAAAGGAACAGTTATTCTGCAGAATGTACACATACATCTCAGAGTTCATGTTTCCAACCATAGACCGAAAACAAATCAAGAGAAGCATCCCCACTCCATTAGACTTCCACCACCATACTTAATAGTCGCAGCAATGCAGTCACTAAAGAAACACTCGCTCATTGTCTCACTCACTCATTATCTCACAAAGGCATAAATACAACCTGACAAACCACTACCAGCACTTTTATAGCTCTTGTTTACGCACCAAATTGCGTCCCCCGCCAGAACCACTTTTTTAAGGGGTGTCCGGATACTTTTGAGCAGATAGTGTATTCACTAGAAATTTTTAAATCTTCGTTCCTGTGTTAGATTTTTGTTATCGTTTACACATAAGTCTTCATCTATTTAATCATTTATTAAAATTTTAACAAAGTGCTAATGCATAAATTTAAAAAAATAAATAAATACTATGAAATTTTTACAACTTATTTATTATTTTAAAATGATGTGCTATGAAACAATTCAACAAAACATTTACCTTTAGGAGTTGTGGTTCCAACTACCCCTCTCGTTGTCTTTTTGTCATCTGGAAAAATATGACTTTGATGCAATTAGAGAGAAAGAATAATGAAGAAAATGATGCATGAGATATTCTTTTTTACCAAAGCACTTTTTTCAATATTTGTGGCAACATAGATGTTTCTAATTAAATTATGTATTACTTCTTAAAAAGAAAAATGAATTATTTTGAATGAATAAACGGAAGAAAAATTTTGCACGGGGAATTTACATATATAAAATTAAATAGATGATTTAAACTTTAATCTAAAATGAAAAATAAACTAATATGCAAGTGCTTCTGTAATTACCGTCCATAACGTATATTTTAGACAACTTTTTAAAAAGGAACTGAAAAAATACACACGGTTGTTACACTTTTTTGTTTTTATTATTCTTTTAAATATTGTTTTTAAACATTCAATATTCATGCTTTTTGTCTTCCTTTTTTGTCAATAATTTTGTAATGAGTGTAAGAAGTTTATTAATTTCCTTGGAGCAAATAAATGTTTTTATAAGAGAAATAATCTTTCTATTATATATTACACAGTTCTTCTCGACGCTAATAATCTGAGTAATTTGTTCGTATATATATATATATATATATATATTTTGGAACTAAGTAACTATAAAATACTGCAAGGTTGCAAGCAAATTATGTTTTTAGGCACTTATAACCTTCAAGGAAAAAAAAGGTTTACTTTGTGTTAAACTTATATAAAGCTAAACGACCTGAAAAAAAACTCAATATCACTTTAGCAGACATAGTTTCAGTACAAATGTGAAGAACTCATATTTTTTCGACNTATATATATAGAGAGAGAGAGAGAGAGAGAGAGAGAGAGAGATTCTATTTTGGGAATTCAAGGCTGAAAACATACCATTGTATTAATCAATAAATACGAAGGAAAGAATGAAAGAGAGATTAACAAAGAAAAGTAAGAAAATAATAATAAGGATTCTAAAATAATAAAAAGGATTCTAAATAAAATTAACTTTCATTTTAATGTGGAGAACTTCTAAAAAAAGACAAAAGCGTTTTTTCTTTAATCTAACAGAGCGAAACCATCTTGTATTAGAACGAATAATTATATGTTAAAAAAAAATGGAAATTTTTAGTTTTGCTTTTTTTGTCAGTATATGCTCTTTATTATTTTTTTTTCTTGCATGATTTAGTTGTTGTTGTTGACGTATGCTTGTTTAGGCAGAAGGGGTACGATTGTTCTTGTTTCTCAATGGCGCCATCTATGGCCAAGAATTCGACTTCTGTCACACCATACGTCGGACCCGTTTATAGGGTGGACCCATTCATCCATCCATTCATTCATCCGCAGATCGTAATTTTGACCTGAATCAGAGAACGATCGATTTCCAATCTAGTACCCCCAGAGGTATTGATTTGTTACGGGAATATGGAGGACTTTTGCCACTCGACAGATTTAACATGCATCAGTCACTTTACTTCACGGGGAGTCTTCGGCCGGCTGGGTTCGAATCCACGATCTCTCGGACATGGGCCTAGCTCCCTACCGACCAGGCTATCCCGGCCCTGTAATGATTTAGTAATGTTTACTAATACAGATCTATTGATAGTTTGC
Organism: Parasteatoda tepidariorum; assembly: GCF_043381705.1. Lineage (NCBI taxonomy): Eukaryota > Metazoa > Arthropoda > Arachnida > Araneae > Theridiidae > Parasteatoda > Parasteatoda tepidariorum. Next base: position 81,303,726 of record NC_092207.1, on the reverse strand, counting down.
TCTTTTTCTTTCCTATGAGAAAAACGGGCATTTACCTAGTATGTTCAATAAAATCTGAAATAGAAATTTGATTAGAGCAATGGAAAAATATCTAGTGAATTTGTTAATAACTCACCACTTCCGTCATCACATACGGCAATAATGAATGGAAGACAAACTTTTCTGTACCTGTCAAAACGTTTATTTTTTTGACAGGATTTCCACTTGGATTTCCAATTGTTACACATAAAATATGCTGAGCAATCTTCAATATCGGAGAAGGTACCGTAGGACGATGGACATTTGAAGTTCTTCTTCTTTTTATCCTTGTCTCGGTCTCTCCAATCCCTATCTCTGCCCCATCCTATTATATTCATAGCATAAAAATATGAAAAAATGATATAATATAAATAAAACTTCTATTTTGATATGGGGTAATACCATACTAGAACATGAATAAATTCCTTAATAGAGAAATGGAAAAATACTTACAAATTGTTTTTATAAGTATTGGTTAACCAACAGTAATTTTCAACCCCTACCCCCATCCCAAAGTAGGGTAATCATTTCAATCCACGCCCCAATCGCACTCATTTTTTTTCATCACAAAATTTCGGTACAGTGAAATTGCTTTTCGAATACTAAACTGTTAAAAAATGCAATTTCGAAATATCAGTTTACTCATGAGTTCCTGGTCAGAAAATTCCCCGTACTCAAACCAGAAACTGAAGTACTCCTAGCACTGGTCATGCACTGAAGTCTTCTATTCCACTCCTCTGTAATTATCCCCTAGAAACTCAGTGATTCATTAGTGAAAGTCTTGCAATAAACCACGCTGTGAAAGGGGTAATTCTTTCCGAAATTCTGTATCAAGTTTAAAATCTCTGTTGCCAGGGTAGTTCTGTACCAGTTAAACGATTTGGTACATTGGTCAAGAAGCTTTGTAAACGGCTAATTCTGTAAAAGCAAAACGATTCCGTATCCTGGTAAGACAATTCTGTAAACGGAATAATTCTGCATTTGCAAAACACTTCTTTTTCTTGTTGTAATTCTTAAAGTGGTGCCGTGATATAACAAGTATTTTAAGATTAAAGACTGTTACTATAGGTTCGTATTACGTTAGAAAAAAATACGTCAAAATATTTTTTTTTTAATTTTTATTTTTCATGAAAATTGAGTGCTATTAAGCATTTTATTTGTAATATTTGTAATTAAAAAATCATTATTTCTAATTGCATTAATTCAAAATAACCGAGAAAGAGTTTTTTAACAGAAAAAAACGAATTATAAAAACATAAATTATTCCTATTTATGACCAAGACTAGTTTTTCAAGTTCAGTTTTTTGAGGAAATCAGCCGTTCATGCACAAAAAAAATATTTTTTCAATTTCCCTGGAATATACAAGTTGAGAAGTATTTAATTTTCATTGCATGTTATTGAATTTTAATTAGAATTTTTCACCTGCCCCTCGATTTTGAGAAGTAAATTTTTTTTTCACGGGATGTAATAAAATTTTATATAGGGAGCTTTCATCTTTACAGAATAACACGAAATTTTATTTTAGGATTTTCCTCCACCATAGGATGTTGTACAATTTTATATAAGAATTTATCATCTTCAGGCTATTATGACTTTATATAGTTTTCATTAACTTTCCAGAATGTTATAAAATTTTGTGTCGGGATTTTTCTCTTTCATAAGATTTTTTAAAAAAAATATTCAAAGGTTTTTTAATTGTCATAGGTTAATATTTTTTGTAGGTTTTTTTTTCTCTTTCATGCAGTGTATGATTTCTCCAGTGACAATGCAATGATCTTATAAAATATTTGAGACTCGTTAGACTTTCATAGAATTTTATAAAATTTTGTATTAGGATTTTTCACTTTCCTAGAATGCTACAAAATTTTATGCGGGGATTTTTCTTCATAGTCTGTTATGAAATTTCACGTTTGAATTATTAGACAAAGATTGAATGCTTGCAAGAGATGTTATAAAATTTCATTTAGAGGTTTTTTCTTTTTATATGGGTAATTTTGTGCGCAATATAAAAATTTATGTTGGAATTTTATGGAGATTTTTCACATTTAAAAGATTGAATTGAAATGGAATATTGGAATTTTCTCCTTTCATTGAAAGTTTTATGCATTGAAATAGTTGTTTTTGAGAGAATGTTATGAAATTTTAGACAGGATTTTTTCACCTTGAAATTATGTTGTAAATTTTGATATAGAGTTGTTTCATGTTATTTTGTTTAATAGAAAACTTATGAACACCTTATAAGGGATAATACTGATCGGAATTTAAATAACAAGATATAAAAAAATGTGCTCCAAGACACAAGGAAAAATTACTATTAAAGTATCAATGCATAGTAATCTTGCAAGATATTAGGTAATGTAATAATTATTTATAAAAATTTAATCTACGATTACTTTCTTCGGAATTCTCTTCAGAGCTGCTTCTTGATCTTATTGCTGAAGCATCCACATGTGAATCTAATAATAAGATGCCTATAGCTAAGCATGACATTGCACCTGGAACAAGCAAATTTTTATATACATTTTGAAGAATGCATTATTTAAAATTTTCACTAAGCAACAAATGACTATATTATTAGATTTTATTTTTTAAATAAATTTTTTTTAAGAAGGTGAATATATTACTTATTAATTTAGAACTATTAGCCTGCAGAAAGTGTAACATTTCCGCTTGAAAAGTTTCAGATACATTCATAAATTTTAAGTTAAGAATTTTTAACTGATTTTTACTTCATATTTTCTTTAAGAAGTGGAATATAATGCTATGTGAAATTTTTGTAAATTTAAAACGAATAATTTTTTTTAAATGTGTGGAAACATAAAGAAGTAGGTATACAATTTTTCCATAACGAGGAAATCACTTTATTTGGATGCTCAAGTGAAGAAATTTGTTTTACAGGACTGTTCATAATAACCGAAATATATATTTTTAGAATGTATGTGAAAAGTATATTAAAATTAAGTATACACATTAGGGGTCATAAATAAATACACAGAGAAAAAATTCTAGTACACCAGCCTAATGCTGTGTAACCTGACATTAACTTCACGCCAAGTCCTGACGGGATATGGATTCACTGCTGGATGGCATTTTGGAGTTAATTCGTACTGACTAAGAATCCCTCAGGTGTACGTAATCCATATATCGTGTTGGCGATCTCTATTGAATTACACGTTGCAAGACCATGCCAAATAATGTCTCATGTCTGCAGATTCAGGTGTTCAGTCTAAAGTCAAAAGATCGTTCCTTTGTAGCAACTCTCGATGTGCGGAGGTGTCTCATTGTCCTTCTGGTGTTGTTAAACTCCTTCGCACTTTGAAATGAACATAAATGGGCAGAGATTATTGGATAAAATACTTAACTACCAGTCAGAGACATATCAGGGATTTCATATCATGCCAATTGCATTCTCTTCATATCCTGAAGGGGTTCCACTAACCTGAGCATTTCCTCTTTGACATGAAAGATCCATGAATTCATGACATTAACTTCATATTCATACCCATACATCCATTCGATACTGTTTGAAGTGAGACTTGTCTGTCCATACAAAGTGTCTCCTCTACTCATCTGCAGTCCAATAATACTAATGAATTGTTTTTAAAATTCCTGTTACATATTTATTGTTTTGTGTCGTATAAGAGAAGTGTCCAGTCTTTTACTGTCATGTCAGTTACCTAAGATAATCATTTTTAAAAACGACCCAATAAATGATACTACCATCTTTTTAAGATTCCTTTTACGATTTAATATATAAGAATAATCATTTTAAAAAGCAATTTAGCGATGAAAGATTACTTTTGAAGAGTTTTGAATTTTCGAAAGGTCGAGAATTGTTTTATGTCATCCAAACCATTACCAACATTTTAAATATAATTAGTAAAACTTTATTAACTGATTGTCATATACAAAAGTTCTGTGTATCACATATGAGTCATGATGTCTTTTTTAGGCCTTAGTAAAAAAAAAACAAAAATTCAATTATGCTGTTAACGTTTGTTAACGAATTTTTTTAGTTTAAAGTTAACTTATAAGATCCTCGTAGGTCTACATTTAATTCAGACTTGATGATAATAGTGGAAGTATGTGCAGAATGAATATTAATTACCAACAATGATAAATTTTAATGTAATTTTTAAAAATACATGAAATCTGAAAATTACTTTCTGTCATTTAAATCCATTGCAATGCGAGCTCCGCAATTATTTGTTGAAAAGTACAGTGCCTAACTGAGGTGAGGAAGACGCAAATATGATAGTGGTTTAGGGTCTTGCATTTAAAGGACTCCAGTTATAACAGAAAAAAAAATCCATGCTTATGAAAGTTTTAATTTTTAAAAAAAAATTGTATGTAAAAATTTTATGTTTGTTTAAAAGTTGCAGGCATATTTTATAGCTTTTTTTCAATACTTTGCTCTTTAAAGGCCTTCACTAGATTTCTATTCATAAAATTTAGAACCCTGTGAGAAAATAAGACACTATATTAAAAATTGATTAATTAAGTTGAGTTTTGAAATTTGAAATTTCGCATCTAATTCATTATTTATAAAAATTAAACGATTATACAAATGTTGAAAATGTTACTTAAAATGATAAATAGCTAAAGTTTGCTTAAGAAATTTTAATTCTTTCCTTTGTTCCTTCAAATGTTTCTTTAATTAAGTTTTGAATCATAACATCTAATTCTCGTATCTAATATATAATTGTTAAAAATTAATTTACAGAATTATAATCAATTATCCAGAATTTGAAAGTAATACTTAAAATAATGAATGGAAATTTTTTTTCAATATTGGTTCTTTGAAAACAAATTCACGAAAAATTATTCATTCGATTTAATAAAATCGAAGTTTTATGATTTAGTAATAACTAATTGTATTTTAAATAAAAAACAGAATTATTTGCATGTCAGTAGTTTAATTTAGTGTTTCTATTAACAAAATATTATAACACTACTAGAACAAAGTATTTTCAGCTTTTTAATATCAGCCTTTTTAATCAAATAAGGCTATAAGAAATCTTGTTACATAATATCCGTAATACTATGAAATAAATGCATAAATATTTAATATTATGCATAAAGTATTTTCTCAAAAACTAATTAGGTTTTTAAAGATTTTTAATTCTCCAGTATATAAATATTATCTGCCGTTGTCTGTTCAGTATGTAATCAAATCCCTCGTGCTGCGCATTAATTTTTTTAACAACCTCATATTTTAAGTGAAAATCAAATAAAATAAATCTAAATATAAGTAAGCTCACCCAAAATTAGTTTCGAATTCAAGTATTCCACCATATTCGAGTCAATCTTCCTAAAGTCTTTATGCTAAAATGAATGAATTATTTTCAATCACGATAAAAATCAGTACTTGAAAATAAATTTAAAATAAAAAAAGGTTTAATTTGAAGATAAAGATAGGAAACAATACTACCTAGCTTCTACGTATTTGATAAACTGATTTTGAATTTTTATCTTTATTCTTGTGAAATACTTTCATGGAAGTAATCTGTTTGATAAAGACAGCCATCAACTTAAAAACATAAGAAAACTGAAATTGAGAATAAGATATGAAGACGATGAACAAAAAAATCTATTCTTTGATAGGAAGAATTTTCTATCGACCCCTTATCAGAGATATATTTTAAGTATTATGTCAATATTTCTTGCATCATTATTTATTTACTATCTTTGAATTCAATTGACAAAATTTGCCCTTCAATTTAATTTTTTAAAAAAGGGAGTCGCATATTTATCTTTTGCGGAATTATTTTTTTGTTGCCAATTTTGCTTTTCGTAAAATGATTATTACTCACATTTTTAACAAATTATAATGAAACAACTCCTCATTTTAAAAGTTTAAAATATTTTTAAATGCACGAGTTAACAGTTGAGAGTACTTGTATATTATAATTTTTGAATTATTAATTCTTGATAGTTAAAATATGAGAGGTAGCCTGGCAAATAGAATCTTAATCAGCTGTCGGAAAAACTGCATTATTTTTGTAGTTTGCTACAACTTCGACTATTTTATTACTACTGTACACAAGTATCACATTATATTAGATTATATTTGAAAACCAGAAAAATCTAACCTTATTTTGTTTAACTTTTAAATATTAGAAAGATATAAAAGGTTGTAGTGCATTTCATAAAGTAAAATTCTATACAAACTAACATTATCTGACGTTCGTTATAATATTATTTTGCATTGTATTTGACGCTATGTAGAATTAGATTTTATATTTTCTGGTATTATCTTGAATTGCTTTTTATTTCTGGAATAAGCAAGAGGAAGATTTGGATGGCAGTACAATAATTCGGCGATATAATTTAATTAATTTTCTGGATAGTTGTGAAGCAGTAAAACAGATCAATAGTTTTATAATGGCATTCCAAGCATTATTTGCTTTACTAGGAATAAAGAAACACTAAATAAAATTATCTTACCAAAATTTCGCTACCTTCCATTTTCCTCTCTCTAAGCCCAAATTAAATATTATTTTGTGTCCAGCTGATTTCTATGAATGAATATTTCAAATTTACAAATGTTTATTTTTAATATATTCTTAAATGTTTTTAGCAATGAGTCAATTTTATCAAAAACTCAATTGAACTTGTTTATAAAAGTCATTATTTCAGTCATTTCTGGTATTCTGGAAACTTAGTTTACTCTAGTCATTTGTAATTTCACAACTACCATGTATTTTTAACGTTATGAAATTGTATACTAAAAACTTCACTAATTAGTTGTAAAGCTATAATTTCATTTATATTGAGTGAAATTTATAATTTTTTTTTTTCTTCCCATCATGAAATATAACTGCATTTAAATATTTATTTTCGTAAAATTCACATTATTTATTTATTCAAGATTAAAATAAAATTATTATTTGCATTTNTTTCGTAATTTGTTTATTCTTTTGAATGTATCTTGTTTTTCCTGGACCTCTATACAAAACCATCGGGGTACTGAGGGAGATATTTTAAGCTTTTGCTTCTCCCTCAAATAGAAATGGTTTTGTTTTTAATGGCTACCGGGGCCGGTACCCCCTGAAGACGTCGGCTTCGGTGGTCATATTTTTATTTTTATTTCATTTCATTTGTTTCGTATTTTGTATTGCTAGTGCACACAAGTATCACATTATATTAGATTATATTCGAAAACAAGAAAAATCTGACCTTATTTTGTTTAACTTTTGAATATTAGAAAGATATAAAAGGTTGTAGTGCATTTTATAAAGTAAAATTCTATACAAACTAACATAATTTAACGTTCGTTATTATATTATTTTGCATTGTATTTGACGCTATGTAAAATTAGATTTTATATTTTCTGGTATTATCTTGAATTGCTTTTTATTTTTGGAATAAGCAAGAGGAAGATTTGGATGGCAGTACAATAATTCTGCGATGTAATTTTACTTAATTTTCTACATTGGTGTGAAGCAGTAAAATAAGTAACAATAATTTTTAATGTCATTCCACGCATTATTTTCTTTGTTAGCATACAGAAATACCAAATAAAATTAGATTAACGATTCTGCTGCCCTCCATCTTCCTCCCTCTTACCCCAAATTATTATTTTGTGTCCAGAAAATTTTCATGAAAGAAAATTTAAAACTTTACTAAATAATATACTTGAGTCACTTAACTTTACTTTGAGTCACTTAACTTCAGATTTTTTTTTAAATAAAGAATTTTCTGGTAAATTTTATATCATTAAACAATTTGAAATGTTTATTTTTAATTTCAAAAATATTCTTAAATGTTTTTAGAAATGAGTTAATTTTATCAAAAACTTAATTGAACTTTTTTTATAAAACATATTTTATAAAAGTCATTATTTTAGTCATATTTCCCTTTACTCTAGTCATTTTTAATTTTGCAATTACCATGCATTTTTAGCATTAAGAAATTGCATAATAAAAACTTCACTAAATAGTTGTAAAATTATAATTTCATTAAAATTGTGAGAAATTTATATACATTTTTTTTCTTCCTATCTTAAAATATAACTGCATTTTTTAAATTTATTTTCTTAAAATAAAATATTGACTTTATTTTTTATTCAAGGTTAAAATAAAATTATTATTTGAATTTTTAAATTGTTATTTTTGTTATATTTGTAATATTTGTAATAAAGGAAAACAATTTAAATATAACCAAATTACTTACTTCTATGCATTTTCTTCCATTCCTTTTTTACTCTGAAATTAAATAATGATATACTTGCGTAACTTTATTTTCCTTGTTTCTGTAATTTTACTTAACGAAAAAGCGAAAACTAAACCGAAAGCCACCCAGAGATACTTTTTCAGGAAGTAAAACCAGGAAAGCATTTACTAATTTAAGAATAATCAATAATTTTTCTTTTCTATTGGCAGTATTATATTGCATCTATCAGTTGTTAAATAATATCATTTTACTACCTAGTTAACTACAACTGCAACTCATTTTTTTTTCTAAATGTACTGATAACAAACTATTTTTGAAATGTAGTCACCTCTTTTGCAATACTTTTAGAAGACGCACTTTGCCGGGGAGCTTAATTTACACTGGTGTTCAAAATAATTTGAAGTAAAAATTGGCTTTTTGAAACTTAAGGAATTATTAAGAAATATTTATTCATGTTTATATGAGTCAGTTTGTTATTCTAAACCAGTTTTTAAGAGCTTTAGCAAATTGCAGAGTATAGGCAATTGGAAAATTTAGCAGCTAACGGGACTTAATTTTCCTTCAGAAACATTTTAAAAATTAATTTTTAAAGTATTTTCGAATAAATCAATTCCTTAGATTGATTAGCTATTAACTTTAACTTTAATTTTTATAATTTCTTTTTACGGCTGATATTAGTTTTTGATTTCTTATGTAATCTCTTATATTGAAAAGGAAAGACCTTTTTCTGAATTCCCTCAAGATCAAGAGAATTTTTTTGTTGCCAGTGTTAACATTTCCCTAAGCTCCCTCTTTTTTTTTCTTAATTTGGGGCTTTGAAATGTTTTGTAGATACTGTCATATATAATGTATCAAAAGTTTGTTTAAATTTTTAAGTGCAAGTTCTAGGTACTTTTTTTTTGAAAAAAGGAAACTAAAATTAATATTTTCTTAATTCGATGAATTTAAAAATTTTAGCTTTAAAAATATTGATAAGAATTCGACAAGGAATCAGATTTTCTAATCCAAACAAACTTTTGCGCATAAAAATTAAAAAAAAAAAAATCACTTAAAAAAAATTAAAAAAATTACTAATTTAAAAAAAATTATTTATATTTGATTTTTCAACAATATTTTGATTTTTAACAATTTAAAAAATGGCTTGCCAAATTGACTTAAATTTTTAGAATCAAATTAATGATATAATATAAAAACAATGATTAATTCTAGGTATTGCTTCCCAGAAATAGTTTTCGTGAAAAAATTATTAAAAATGCTTTTTAATTATTTGTTTTTTATTTTGCTCACTGAAAACAAAATAACTTGCAATTTAAAAACATTTTATTGAATACTATTTTTTAGTACATCTAAATATTTACATTAATCCTTTGTGTTCAGATTTTATTGTCACTCAGTAGGAATCAGTGGTTGAGAGCAGACATACGAAACCCTAAAACTCGAGAGCAGTTAAAAGGATTAAAATACACATTGTTTCATTAAAAGGAAGAAAAAAGATGATCTTGTTGGTATTCAGGGGTAATTATCAAGATAAAAATTTTATGGTGAAACGCAAGTTTTCAATTTCTGTGAGTAAATCAAATCTTGGCCGCATTTTTTCACTTTTGGCTTCCAATTGATGCAGAAAATGAAGAGTCTTCTGCTGCTTGGATGGCTAAAGGAGTCAAGTTTTGCAGGACATTTGTACCACAAGGGAATTTGTCCAGTTACCGTGATAATACAATCAAGATCATCTTCATCACAATCATTTTCAGGCGGGCCAGTTGGCATTTCAGTAGTTGTTTCTTCTTCTGCAATTGTTGGAGTAGTTGTAGTTTCTGGAGTACTTTCTTCAGGAATAGTTACAATTTCACGAGTAGTTGACTCTGTATATAAAGGGGTGGAGACAATTCTCATTGTGGCTGGAATAAAAATTATCGTCTGTAAACATAGATATTTTCATTCGAATAATATTTTATAGCTAAATAAAAATGCAAAGAGATACTAATTCTATTATATTTTTCCCCATTATCCACCACTTCTGGAAACATATGGTCTCATGGCACTCATCGGGTGGTCCTATTGATCTCCTTTTAGCAGCCCATAGACGGATCAATGTCATTCCAACAACACAAGAAAGGCAGATAGAATCGAGAAATTATATCCATGCCCGAAACGGGATTCGAACTCGAAGTGTTCGGGGTTATTCTTAATTTTTCCCCCGGTTTTAATTTTAAGTATTGACTCTAAAATTTCGTTTATATCCAAAGGAAATATGATGAGATAAAATTCAAAATTAATTGTAAATAACATATTACAAATAGTTTTTAAATTGGCTTAATTGATCGCATTCTTGATCTTTATAATTATTCAGATCTATCTCATTGTATAAAATGCATCGATATTTCCCGATCAACGAATGTCCGACTTCATTACCCACCGCTTGTTTTTCTCCTATTTAGGGGGTTTCAAAATTTTGACTTTTAAACTGGTATATAATTGTAATAGGGCTTATATGAATGCAGAAGAACAGGTCTGTACTATTTCATGTCCTCGAGACATTGCAGTGGTCAGTCTTGAGAAAATACAAAATAATTTTTTTTTGATTAAGACGCACCTACTTCGATAAATGGTACACAATGAAAAGTTAACTAGCTATTTGTTACTGCGTCATCGTCCTCCTCAAGCAGTTGCTTCCCAGTTTCATTTACACGTCATTTGATCCTGTACACACTCGACTGCTAACTGTAACGCAGGAGAGACAACACACACAACCGTGAACTTAATACATTTCTCACGACAAACTCTCAAAACTCGGTGAACTTAATACAGATCTCCCGGTCTTTCACAAATACGGCAACTAGTGGATTCCGTTCATCGAATTATATCCCTGATAAAATTCTGTTAGGGAAGTATTGCGACGTAACTAGCCCCGCTAATTCTTAAACATCAATTCACTAGTATATAAAACAGGCTAACTCGATTCAATCTTGGGGTAACTTTTTCATAGATGAAGGTTGGCATTGTCGATAACACGTTCCCCACACAAGCATTGAGAGAAATTTGCTTGCGTGGAGGACTTTTTGATGATACTAACACTCATTTGAGTTACATGGAGAGGAAAACAGCTTAAACCTCTCAGGATAAGCCTGATGTCGAGGTTAGTCTAACCCATGATCCGTCTACCACTGAGTATATTTTACATCAGCACTGTGGTCGGTGCAAGCCGGGTGCGGAATTCTTATTGACCAGCCATTGCTGGGATTGAACCCAGTTCACCTCACAGGAAGGCGAACGCTATATCGCCTGAGCCACCACGGCTCACCTAAATCAATTTTTATTTTATTTAATAACCGTTGTTGAACAACCGACCCAATTTTTAGGTTTGCGACTACTAATGTTCAACTCCATAGCATTGTAAGTTTGAACCCAATCCAGAAGATAAAGGAACTCCTGGATTAAGTGTTGGGAGAAATTTGCCTTCGTGGAGGACTTTTTTGATGGAATTAACCCGCATTTGCGTTTCATGGAGAGAAAGACCACGTGAACCTCCTACGATTACCCTGACGGCAAAGGCTCTCTAACCCATGATCAGTCTAACAATGAGAATATTTCACGTCAGCATTGTGGTCGGTGCAAGCCGGCTGAGGATTCGTACCGGTTCACCTCATTGGAAGGCGAACCATCCATATGAGCCATCGTGACTCGCTCAAAACAATTGAAGAACTCAAAGAACGCACATGCAATGCTCTTGCGTCGGTGACTGCACACATGTATGGCGTAAAATGGGCTACTTCCTAGATGTTGTCCGTGTGATAAATGGAAGTCGCATAAAGAATCCATGAAGCATGTATACGAAATTTTGAAGTCCCTGTGTAAATGTTAACGATAAATTCTTTTTCGTTAAATAGTTATAGCCGTTTGTAATCGCTATATTCATTTCGAATTTCCCTGTGTTATTATAGAATACTACTATACTGTTTTAAGATAAGAAAACTAACCCCTAATTTTGCATAGTAATAGGTTCTTCTGTGTTGCGTATGGCAACTTTATTATACCTATAACTCAGTTTTCTGGCTATTGCTCTTTCCCAGAACTTTAGAGGGCACACTATATACTTAGTAGTTAGTGGGTGTCGAAGTTCTTATTTTTGTTATTTTAATTTATCTAATTGGTTGTCCATGCAAATGAAAAAGCTAGAAACTGCTTCTTTAGAGTATTTAGGCTTGTAGTCCAAGTACTGACGAAATGCCAGTTTTTGGATTAAGCATAATGCTTAATCCAAAAACTGACCAAAATCCAAAATACTACAATGTAGTAATACCTGGAGAGCAATCTCCAGCAGAAATCCACTCGAAAGCAACTGCTGAGGCTGTTCCTGATGGATTTGGCAAGTGACAACGGACTTGGGTAGGAAGACTCTTAGTAAATATTAAAATCACATTGTAAATAAGTATGAGGTCTACACGAGGTTAATTAATTTAATTATTTTCTTTATATAAAGATAATCATCAGGATTAAAAATGAAACATACGCTTCACATACGCTTACCTACTAAGAACAGAACAACATCTAACATTGTCTAAGAACAGAACAACATCTTATTTGCTAAAGCTGTTCTGGGTTTTGTCGGACGACAACCAACAGGGTACGGTAAAAAATTAGCAAATATTAAAATCACCTTGTAATTAAGCATGAGGTAAATAACTACAATTAATTCACATTTTTTACTTAAAAAAAGTTATCGGGATTAAAAATACAAAATGAAATGTATATGTAGAGTATCTTTCACATTTGTGCGCTGTCTGAATCTTTTCAAAGAAAGAATATCATCTTACTTGTTTGTCTATTTCCTGATTCACACTCTACTTCGCTTTCAGGTCTGCATTCTTTCCTCCCTCCATCATATAGCTTCTCTTTGGGACAGGTTCTTAAAGATGGCATGAAGAAATAACACGTGTAATACTTTGAACAGTCTGTCGGATGCGGGAATGTTCCAAACATATTTCTGCACATAAATATTTTCTCTATAATTAAAAAAAGGCAAATTTAAATCACAAATTGAGGAAATAAAAGTATTAAAAATCGAGGCTCAAACCTAAATTATTTATCCAGTGCTATGTGAATGTTTAATTAAAAGTATGCGATGTACAATGCGTAAAAAAATGAATAAAAGAAAAATTAAAAAACCGGGACTGCTTTACATAATTGTTGATCTAATGATCAGATCTCCACATTCTGGGACTCAATTTTAATGGTTCGAGAGAGTGACATCAAATACACCAATTAATTAGTGCAGGCAATAATTTAAGTTACAAAAATAGACACAAAACATTAAACTTTCTATAAATAAGCATTACTTTCATTCGACAGATTTTTTAGTCGGAGATAAGCAAAATTTCGAAACAATTGGATGATAAATAAGGGTAGTAGGAAGCTATATATAAATGGCGATAGTTCCAAAAAAAACAGCCAAGCAATTTCACCACCACAAATGAGTTACTTTAGATAACCATAGACTGATTCAAGCGAGAAATACCTAACTTCACTTCGTTGCTAAGCAACCAAGTTTAGACAATTAAAACAAAATGAAATAAAGTTTTTTAATTGCTCGGAGAGTTTTGTTTATTAATAGTTAACAGAAAAATAACTCCAAGTTTCTTGATAAAAGACATTTTTTGAGTTGATTTCAGACCAAAAAGTAAATAATGTTTTCGTTTTAATTTCAATTTGAAATTGAGATTCAATTTGAATTCAATTGAATCTATTATCCCAATCAAAAAAGGTATTTTGTCGGAACAAATTATTAGAACTCGCGTGCATTTTCCTGATAGTCTCTCCACTCCAGGATCTAGATTATAACTGTGATGTGCGCTGGGTGATCAAGAGGTCAATCTTCTTTTGTACGTTGCCTCCTTGGTAAATAAACAGTCTTTGGAAACTAAATAAATCATAAGTGATTCACGCTGTCCTATAGTCACACTCGCTAACACTATCCTATAGCCATGCATGCCAATTCGTTGGAAAGTGAAAATAAAGAAATTGTTTCTCTATTTAGATATTTTCTCATCCATTAGGCTTCCTTTGGGCTCAAAGGCAGGAAAGTAATTTGATTAGAAATTATGCAGGAATTCCAATCAAAGGCTCCTTAAAAAAATTAGTTCAACGCCATCGGAATTTTCGATTCAAGGTTCCATAACATTGCTATCTTGAAATATAATTGAATTGAAATTGAATTGAGTCCTAGAACTTCTATTTTTTAATCAGATTGATAAGCGATCACTCCCGTCAAAAATATCAGCAAACAAATTTTTGACTAGCACCATTTCAGTGCAATTGAAAATCATTTTCATATGAATCAATCAATGAATCAAAAAACAGAAAACGTATTACCTTTCACAGGGGTTGTTCTTTGCTCTGGAAGAGTGCTGTATTTATCGTCTGGAATAGAAATTTTATCAATATTTTTAAAGTAATGCATAAAACTTACTTCAATTAATTAGTCGATTTCATAACCCTTATTACGTATAATAATAAAAAGAAAAAATTTGAGTGCCTTTCTTAAAGTCTGTGTGGGTATCTTATACATTTCAAGAATTTTGCACTTGGGTCAATATTTGGATAGTTGGTGCAATAGAAAAATTTCAGACCAAATCTTTAAAATTAATCACAAGTTTTAACTGGTTTAATTGAATGAATTTTTTACATAGATTTAGCATTCTGCATTGTTGAATACAAATTGCTGATTCAGTTTTTTTTTAATTGAAAAGATAACACAAATAAATATTTGCTAACTTACAGTTCATTAAATAAAAAAACAATCTTCAATGACATTTTTTGTGTGCGTTTTTTAATGTTTACTTATCTTTGATCGATAAGACCTGGTTAGCTAAGGCAGAATTGGAGCATCGACGAAAATTAGAAGTTTTTAAACTGCCTAATATCAAGTGCCTTTTTTGTTTATATTTAGACTTTCAAAACTTATTTTTATAAATTTAGATACACTCATAGCCGTAAAAATTAAAGCATCTAGCCGTATTTTTCAGAATAAAAAAAAATTCACGTACGCTAGTACAACATTAATCTACGTAAGCAATTAAATAATCAAAGCAAATTGATCATTAACTGTAGGAAAAAATACAAATTAGAAGAAGTTTTAACCTTTCTCCTCATGAGTCACCCTTATGGCAAATACAGGATGAGATACAATCGTGCATTGAGGCATGCAAATCGCGCTTAATGTTCTGTAGCATCTAGTTCCAAACTTGTTGTAACGACACCGCTTAATCGAAGAAAGCTGTCTAGAGTTGCTCGTTTGTCAAATGTGGGGATTTAGCTAGCCAGAGAAGAGTGGTAATGGGATAGAGGCACTCCCGTGACGCCATCGCTGTGTATGACCAAGAATTATCTTGTTTAAGATTGGCTACTTGGAGCCCTGCCGTGAGTGGCTAAACTTGTGGCTGAAGGATGTCACGAACGTACCATTGGATTGTCGTTCTGCCAAAGATCAATGTTAGAAGTGATTTCGTGTCGTATGCAACGGCACTCTATACCATCGCACCAGCTGTAGAAGTGGTGAGCTGCTGCAGAGCGTAAGAAGGATTGAGGCATTCACCACGCTGCTGCACACGATGCTCATCAGTGCTCAAATTAAATTTATTTTCATCACTGAAGACGACCTGGTTCCATTTGATAGAAGCCCTATCTTGTCGACAACAACACTACTACAAACCGAGGTAACATTAGGTGGAGTCAATTCAGCCAACTCTGTACAGCAGCGCACCACTTCTACAGCTGGTGAGATGATAAGGGGTGCCATCGCATCCGACACATGATCAAATTTAATATTTTTATGACACCATGACAGCCCAGTGGTACGTTTGTGACATCCTTTAGCTACAGATGTTACCATTCATGGCAGGGCTTCCAAGGGCCATTTTTCAACAAGACAGTGCTCTGCCATCTATGACAAGGATGTCCCAAAAACACAGAATGAACTTATCTGGAACTTATTGGGACGGCAAAGAGGACAGGCTCCAAGTTTAATTCATTTAGCGGTGTTTTTACAGAAATTGTGGAACGAGGTGAGGTTGAACATCGTAAGGGAGTCTTATGCTTCAATTCTCGAACGTATTGCATCTTGCATTCGCGCTAGAGGTGATCCAAGAGGGTTCTGAAAACTCCATTCATTTGTGTTTCTTCCTGCAATAAATAATCACTTTGATTTGATTTTTTAATCACTGACTTAAAGCAACGTTGTAGTACTTGAGTGTATTCAGTTTCGTATTCTAGTTGCACTAATTTTTATGGTAATAAGTGTATTTAAAAGTGAATTATTTTTAAAATGAAAAAGAAGGAGTTGAAATACTAAAAAAGGACAAATAAAAATTGCTTGATCGTGGCAGATCTTGGCTATCATGAGTAGTCCGTAATCTATAGTATGCACATTATAAGTCGCAAACAGATATTTAAGTGAAGAAAAAAATAACTAAGTTTTTAAACTTTAATGAATCACTATTAAAAAAGTCAAAATCAAAAAATGTGGAAGCCAGTTTGATTGTTGGGCAAAGCTTGAAAGTGTTTCCAAATCGCATTTTACCTATTCTCAGCTTTTGCTGCCAATAAAAGGCTTGCATGCAAATTGTCGCCAGGATTTAATAACTCTTTTCCATTTTTTTGCACAGTGAAATATTATGGTGGAATATTCAAGCTTGGTGCTGAAAAATTCTAAACATTGAGTGAACGAATATTTAATTCAATTTCATACCGAATCGAGCATTCAGACACATTTTAAAGAAAGTAGTTGAAACTACAATTATTGAGGAAGCTTTTACCAAGCTTTTTTTTCGATTCACGAATTAGAATTAATTTCGCCAATTTCGGCATATGTTTGAAAACCGTCAGACAATCGACATTTTTTTTTCATGTTTGCTACAAAGTTTTATTTGCTGATTATGATGCTTTTGCTGATGCTAAGCGATCCTGAAGATTTCGCAGAAAAAGAAATGTATGTTTATGGGTGACATGCATGTGCCCGTTTATGTGTGTAATAAGGATATTTACATTTTAGTTTTTAAGCCTGTATTAAATAATTTTGTGGTTTAAATTTTTTCTGTTCGGTTCTGTCAAGCCTACTTAGAATTCGTTTTCTCTACACTACGTTCACAAACTAATTTTATTTCAAGAATTAGTATATATATGCATTCTAAATTACTGATTTTTGCTTCATATTGTTTCTTAAAAATTCTTATGTGTACCATGTCTTACTGTAATAAATTTTAGTGCTACTTATTATCAAACATGGTGTTTGGCTCCGGTTACTTTACACCAAGTAGTGTAATCGAATATTCTAGAAGATGTTTCACAGCACCTGAAACGATTCTTGTAGTTTTTTATATTCATGTAGTCCTGTATTATGTAGTGGAACACCACTTTGCAAAGTAGTTGGGTGTAGTCACCATTTTTGGCTTTCAGATGCACGAAAATTTTTTTAACAGAGTAGTTATAGTTTTTTACTGTCCCCCGAAAGGCAGGCATAATTACGGACAAAATTGCGACAAATTTTGATTATTTGATTATCATAAGTTGACCTTGTATTATAGCATCTTACCTACAATGATACTTAATATAGTTAATATTTATTTTGAGGGGATGAATTTTAAAAGTTTGATCTAATAACATAAAGCTACAGGTATTGTGTCGATAAATGCAAATGTGCATGATTTTGAAGTGTTAATCAATTCCAATTAATTAATTATTTGCTTTCTTGTTTATCGCATACGAAGAAAGGGTGTTGAGCTTTTGATAAATAAATATTAAAAAAATACCTTCTCCCTTGTCACAGGTTGCGATCCATTTTGAAAGACAGCGTCGAGTGTACTTATCAAAATTTAAGAATGGAGGACAACGCATGCGACTAGCTCTCCCTCCTACACACATGTAATACCTAGAACAATCTTCAACATCAGGAAACATACCAAACCACAATGGACATTTGAATTTTCTGGCAAAGTAAGGATCATTCAAATTGACATCTCCTAAGAATGAAAGAAAGCAAAACAAGTACAGTGTTAGAGATTATGATGGACCGAACTTTAAATACTTATGGGTGATTCTTAGGAAACATGACAATTCGGACCAAAGAATTTCTTCAAATTTAAGGTCCTCAACACAATCTAATTTTTTCTGCATATTTATTTAGTTAAATTTACTAATATCTTACAGACAGCAGTTATTGACATTTGCTCAAGAAAAAAATAAAATAGAAATTCGCATTTCGAATAACAGGAAAAGGACATATTAGCTTGGAAGTTAAAAAAAAACCAGTCATTTTAAGCTGTTAGCAAGTAACAAAACCTAAACCTTTATGTTAGATGGACCATGAATAACTTAAATTAATTCCTATATCTACTGTAGAAAGAATCAAAAATTTTTTTGTTGTTGATATGTACAGAATAAAATTGTGCATAATAATCAATCATTAAATAAATACCTTTGATTATATTCAATCCTATTACAATAATACATAAACTTGCTAATAGGTTAATATTTGCTTTTCTCTTTACAGTATTAGCAGTTAAAAAAAATTCTGGTAACACTTCAATGTCCTAGCATTCATAAGCCAGGAAAATGACAGCCAGGATAATGACAAATTCGCCATTTTATAGCATATAACTTTACTTCAATTTAATATTTTGGCCTAAGACGTTTATATTCTGCAGAAAACAACAGGATTTCTTAAAATAACTCAGATAAATNAAAAAAACAGTCATTTCAAGCTATTAGTAAGTTACAAAATCTAAGCCTTTATGTTAGATGGACCATGAATAACTTAAATTAATTCTTTTATCTACTGTAGAAAATATCAAAAATTTTTTGTTGCTAATATGTACATAATAAAATTGTGTAAAATAATCAATAATTAAATAAATAAATAAATAACTTTGATTACATTCAATCCTATTACAATCATACATAAAATTGGTATTAGGTTAATATTTGCTTTCCCTCTTTACAGTATTAGCAGTTAAAAAAATTTCTGGTAACACTTCAATGTTCTAGCATTCATAAGCCAGGAAAATGACAGCCAGGATAATGACAAATTCGCCATTTTATAGCATATAACTTTACATCAATTTAATATTTTGGCCTAAGACGTTTATATTCTGCAGAAAACAACAGGATTTCTTAAAATAACTCAGATAAATCTATTTAGTTTATGCTATTAATGATTTCAAAAAGCCAGGAAAATGAGAACACAAAAACCTACTCACCTTTAAAAATTTTTTGAAATGGATTTTGAACCAGAAAGTTGGTTCTTTATTCATGCCACAAGACATGTTCAGATAAGAGGGCATTTAATCAATATATTAACATAAGATATTGATTGCTGGCTCTGTCTATTTTGGTTATAAACCACTAAATAAAAGTAGCCAGGAAAATGACATATTTTCTTGTGACAAACAAATTATTGACAGAAATTTTTTTTTTAAACGAAGGTTTTGTAAATAATACCCTCTGCGTATATTCTAGAAATGCTTGCACCGGCTGAGATAAAAAAAATTAGATATTGAAAAATTTATGGAAAGTTTTGAAGCTAGTTATTATTGGAAACATTGTTTGTGACATGCGAGAAACATGAAATTTTGAAGTTCAATTTAATTTTTTAAATATGCAAAATAGTCGATGCTAATACTAGGTTATCTTAATTATTTATTAAATTTTTTTTTAAAAAAAGTTCTTTTAGTAGTTTAGAATTAGATCTTGGTTGCAAGTGACTGTAAAATGTCATATTTCGTGAGAATCACCTTTATATTCTCGAAACCACGCAAACTGCACTTCTAAACTACAAACACTTCTTCCAAAAGTATCCGGGGACCCTCTTAACGAAAAGAATCTGCAGGTGGAGGGTTTTTTTTTCTTCATGATTTGATCAGGGTCTCTCAAATCATGCGTTTAGAAAAATGAGCTATGTCATGTACAGTAAACATATAAAAAATTGAAAAAAAGGGAAAGAAAATCAGAACACTAAATAAATGTTGATCTAATGATACTATTTCCACATACTAGAACTCAATCTCAATGGTTCATGAGGCTAATTAGTCAATCTAAAATATGCTAATTAGTTAGTGCAGATGATATTTTAAGTTAAGAAATCAGACACGAGAGCGTACTCTCTCTGAATATACATACCTTTTTTTGTTGACTGATTCATATTTTTTACCCTCAAAATATAGGGGGTAGTCAAAATCCTGGAAATACGGTGCTAATAGTTTGGTCAGGAGAGCAACTCAAAGTCCAGATACAATAATGTTATTATAATGAGGCTGCTGATAGTAATAATGTAAGGTAATTCTTTTGGAGCTCTTTTCAGAATGAGGTATACGATTACAAGGTTCATTTCTGAGATGAAGAAAATTTTAAGAAACAAGCAAGAAATAAGATAATATTCAGAATATAATAAAATATTCATAATAATTTTATTAAATACAGTAAAACCTCTTGGAAGTGACCGCTTTCTGCTCCACAGTAAAATGCTCGTTAATGGAGATTGGTAGTTCTTAGAGTTCACCTGCATTGACTTTAAAATATTTTCGAAAACACATGATTTTTCGCAAGAGATTATAAATTTACTTGGTGTCATTTTCTTGGTGCAGAAAAGTCACTAGTGTTGGCGTCATGAAAATAAGATCAATGAATATTTAGCCTCAGTAAAAATGATCCCTACTGATATAATTAGATGCAAAAACAAATGAACCAATTATGATTGATACTACTATTTTAAATAAACGAACAGATATGTTGGTAAAGTTAGCATTTAGTTGTATATCTTAAAAATTAATTTGCTTCAAGAAATGAGAAGAATTTTATTTGTTTGAGATGCTAATTTTTTTTAAATTGCTTTTTATTGAATCTAGTTTAGCTTTCAATCCTAAAAATAAATCATTGATAGCATCGCTTTTAGTGCACTCTGACTTCAGCATGAGATTTTTCGATCTCTTTTAGAGATCACCAAAAAGAGCTCTCTAAATACGAGCCATTCACCAATATTTCACCGAGCCATTCACCAATGTTTCACCAGCCATTCACCACCTTGAATCTACTTATTAGTTACGTTAATATTTTTTTGTTTTAATATTTCTTCGTGTTTTTCTTACTTGACCTTTACCGTATTTGGGTGGAGGTTTTTCCTGTCGCTGGAAAATGTTTTGATGATCTCTCCCAAAGGTTTTCTTCAACACAAAGTCTGTGAAAAAAAAAATTCCGTACCTCCCAAAAAAGGTCGTAAATAGAGGAGGTCGCTATACAGAGGCAGTCTTTCCTGGAGGTTTCGCAGTAATAATAACGAATACACACGTGGTGAATTTTCGACGAAATAAGTGGTGATTATGGGGTATTTAGTCACCCTGTGACCGCTAATTTAGTCCTATAGTTTAAAATGGTCGTGCGAAATTTAAGTCAGCAGGCATTCTTAATGTTCATAAAAAGATGCAAAAATTCCCACCTTTCTGTTGATTAGCCACTGCATGGAAATTATCATTCACAATGGAGGCATCAACCTTTACATTAGAAAAATAAATACACATAAATGCAAGGAAGACACCTGAAAAAAAATGAAAAAAACACAATTACAAGTGAACTAAATACTGAAAAGACAATATTAGAGAGGATTTGCAAAGCTTTACGGTTTCTCGCATCTTTTACATTAACGCTGTTTGACTTTCACAGAGTATGCGCGAAGATCTCTCCACACATCCCATAATCTCTAAGAGAGGGAAAATTGGGTTATGGTTCCTGTTAACATAAGACAAGCGTTAAGCAAAATCTCTCTATTATTAGTGAGAAGATCAAAATATTCTATTGCAGTATGCTTGGCAAATTAGACTTAATAGGGTGAAAGGAATTTTCTTTTGCTAAAAAATATATAACATACAATGAGTGGCCAAATTATTATGACCACCCCTTCAGTCGTCTGCTTCCATACCCTATACGGCGCAATGTGCGTCGAACAGTACGTTCAGAGACGTTTACAGTTGCTCCTTGATTAAGATCACTTGTAATTTGTTGCACTGTTGCTCTCCTGTTGCGCTGCACATCCCTGGCACATCCTTCAGTACCCTGTGACGACCACAAGTCTGACGTTGACATCCGGTTTTTTGCTTGATTGTCCATTCTTTGTACTCATTAACAACTGCTGCTCTAGAGCACTTCACAAGTGCAGCCGTTTCGCTGATGCTCGTTCCGACACATCTCGCACTCACAATCATTCCTCGTTGAAACTTTCTTTCCCATATCTGAGCATACAACACAGTATAACTGATGACTCACTTGTCCAGCATTCCCGTGTTATGGTTATCTTGCCCTCTAGCGGCAACGCTGTGACGCAATAACTCATTTGCATAATGGTCATAATAATTTGTCCACTCAGTGTGTATACCAAAATGTTCGAATTTGAAAACTTCTAAGACGCTTTACTGGAATTCATCAAGTCGGCAAAAAACGTGACTAGAACAAATCTTTATTGAGTGACTTCAAATTTAAAATGTATAAAGTAAAATCTCGTTATAACGAGTATGACGTATTTCGAGAAGTCCGTTTTTACATGTTTCTATTTAGCCAGAAAGTTGATTCTTNCACCAATGTGGGGAGAGTAGTTACAGACCATGTCAACTGTCATCTATGAAAAGGTACCCCGACATAGAGTCGAGTTAACATTGTAATTTTGTAGTGGTAGATACGCTACAAAGTAAAGAAAGTACTAACTTTATGCAAACACGGCAATTGTTTTTGAGAGAGAAATACATTTTTCTGCTGTTTAAGTGAGGAATAATAAACGATGGGGAGGAAATGGAAGAAATTTTTTTATTCCTGGCATCAATACAGAAAAGTGAAAAACGAACATATTTTCACCTTTTTTACCTCTTACAGTTTTAGCCTTTTAGGTTTTTAAATCAAATGCGTCCAAGTAATCTTCCTGGGATTCGAAATCGAATTAATAATCAAGTAAAAGGAAAATTCTGTTAAGAATCCTGCCGCCTACTATAACACATCTATCAATGTTTCTTTTTGACAACTTTTAATGAAATCAACATTCGGCATTATTATTTCCTCCAAAGGCTATTACGTAATGTTTCAATCAAGTTTTTTTATTGATATTTTAACATAAGGGCAATTCCACGAAAAGTCAAAATTGCAAATTTTAGCAAACTTATTTTACTACATATTTGTATCATTACATATTTTACACATTTATAATAATATATATTTTATGTCATTTTAATGCTTAAAATATAGACTTTAATGTTATGTAGTTTGATTTGTATTAAAATTCAATTAATACATTCAGTTTCAAATCAGAACTCTATTATCTATGTTTTACTCTTTTTCAATTATAAAGGTGTTACTTAAATATTCAATTTTAATATTTTATTAAGTACTTTCAGCATTTTACCTATTTTGATTATTTTTGATTACATTATATTACAAAATTTAATTATTTGGTTACATTATATTATATGAGCCGTGTTGACTCAGGCGATAGAGCGTTCGCCTTCCAATGAGGTGAACGGGTTCGAATCCCAGCGATGGCTGGTCGATATGAATTCCGCACTTGGCTCTCACCGACCACAGCGCAGACAGAAATCCTCAATGGTAGACGGATCATGGGTTAGAGTTCTCCTGTCATCAGACTAAACGTGAGTGTTTTACGTGGTTTTCCTCTTCATGTAATGCAAATGGTGGTTAGTTTCATCGAAGAGTTTGCCACGAAGGCAAAATTTCTTCCAATACTTTATCCTGAAGTTCCCTTGTGTTCTGGATTAGGTTTAAAAGTACTACAAGGCTACGGAGTTGAACATTGGTAGTTGTAAACTCAAAGTAGGATCGGCTGTTCAACGACGGTTATAAAATAAAATTAAACTATGTGCATAAGAAGTAATTCTTTGCAAAAATATTTTTTTGGTAATTTTAGAATTTCAGTTGGAAAAGTGTTTGTTACGTCCGTAATAAAAATTCAGCAAAAGTTAGTTTCCTAATTAAAATTAAGCGACATTCTTAAAATTCTTTTCTGATGCGTTTATTATCATTAGTAACAAGTTAAATGCTCCATAAATATTTTTAAGCATGCAATTCAAAGATTAAAAATTCGTGTTAAAGACATATCATTATGTGTTATAGACATATCTACTTGGATACATTCGTAACAAATTTAGAACTTGACTTAAATATATAAATACTGTTAATGACGCTAGCTAGATATATATTTGAGAGAACAAACGATAATACTTCTAAACTTTTGCTCCTTTTAGTTATTTCAAAATGGAATTTTATATCATTTAGAATGTATAATATGTATTAGTTAAATATTTTCATATGAAACATTGTTCAAAAAATATAATATTATTTTACGAAGAAATCGTATTTCAAATAATGAAAACATTATTTAATCTCACTGCCTTAAATTAACGATGGTCTGTTCGTCCAAAACAGTTAAACGTAACTCAGAGCACCATAAAATAATTAGCGGGGATCTCCAAGACAAGCATCTACCGTCATTCGGGGCTACTTTGTGCAGCGGGGGCTACTTTGTGCAAATTCGAATTTGGCATTTTTCAAGTGCTGCTATTCAGTATTATGTTCATTTCACGTTAAAAATGTGTGGAATTTGAAGATAGAAGTCTCTTCTATTACTACAAACATTTTTTCGAATTTTAAAACAATCTCAGAGTGTGTTTCGTTCATCAAATGTTAACAATTTTCCGAGGACGTCGGATGTCGAAAAGTGTGCGTGGAAACTTTAGCTGTGAAATGCAAAGACGTTGATAAAACAATTGTTGTAAGTGCAAAATTTTTTATTTGTACATTAATAAACAATTATATCATGTTAGCGTTAAAAAAATTTAAAATTAATAACAACTAAACGGAAAATGAAAAAAAAATGCACTGTGGGGCTACTTTGTGCAAAGTTTCATTCGTTTATTTTTTCGATAGAAAAATTGTCAGACGTTATAAAAAAAATACCTCGAACGAGAAATTACCTTGATTACACTTCAGAAAAGCTGCAACAATGTTTGCAAGCAGTTGTTGGTGGTATGTCGATTGCAGAAGCTTCTCGGAAGTACAAAANGAGAACAAACGATAATACTTCTAAACTTTTGCTCCTTTTAATTATTTCAAAATACAATTTTATATCATTTAGTATGTATAATATGTATTAGTTAAATATTTTCATATGAAACATTGTTCAAAAAATATAATATTATTTTACGAAGAAATCGTATTTCAAATAATGGAAACATTATTTAATCTCACTGCCTTAAATTAACGATGGTCTGTTCATTCAAAACAGTTAAACGTAACTCAGAGCACCATAAATTAATTAGCGGGGATCTCCAAGACAAGCATCTATTGTAAAATTTATTTATGCTGTTTTCATTAAAGTGTTTAAAACCTCTAATCTATTATAATAGATAAAAACAGAGCAACAACAATTGTTTCGAGAATGCAAACATAAAATGTCTTATAAAAGATGTATTTGGTGAATTTAAGTGAGAACTTCCCTATTAAAAATAGTACAAAAGGCACACTAAATAATGAACTACCACGCATAAATTTTTATGTATATCGAAGTTGCGCAGACTGTACAAGGAATATACGGGGTAGAATAACATTTTAAACAAAGATAAAAAAATTGAAAAATAAATTTATAAAATGAAGAATCTGAAGCTATCACAGATTCAAAGTAAAACTTAACTTTTCTGATTTTTCTATTACAAATTTCCTTGCGGCATTGTAAATTTCTTACGTTACAATTAAAATATCAGCACTATTTATTTTTTATTTAATTGCAAAAATCATCAGAAAATGAGGTTTTTACTTAATAAATCTTTATCTTATAATTTGTTTTCATAAGAGAAGGGTAAAAAAAGTATTTGTTTTACTCAAAAATGAGCTTAAAAATATTTTTTGCTAATCAAATATGTTCTTAACTATAAGTAATTTTGTTTCTAATTTTTTATTTATTTACGGTTTTCATTTTGTTAAATCTTATCCATAATTTGATAAAATCTAATATCATGTATTTCAGTAGCAAATTTATTTGCAATTTTCACAATTAATAAGAGTCACAATCTTTAAAGATTGAATGCTTTCGAAGACGTCATAATCTCCTGAATATTGATTAAAAATGATTTTTAAAAAATGTTGTTTTTTAAAAAACAAAATGTTAAAAAAATCATACCAACAGAATATGAGGGCAGTATTCAATGGCTTTATGCTTTTCGTTTGCCAAAGCGTGGAAAGAAATTTCATTGGCTTTTTAACCGCATACATACATATATGTATTTTATGTAATACAAATCATTTTTTTAAAATCAATTCCTCACAAAATTGGTAATATTTAATTATTACGAAGTATATTATAGGAGAAATCATAAATTTAACTAAGTTATATAACTGACTGAACTAGAACTGAACAGAAAAACTTACTAAATTGCAATTTTTGAGTATAATGACTCCACATTTTTTTAATCTTCTTGCTGCGTCTTCAATGTTGATCATAAATGTACGATAATTTTTTGATTGTATTAAAGAATCACACTATCTCGTGAACGTATCAACACATGGTTGAGAGCCTTGAAGGAAAATAACAATGCTTTAACAGAAAGATAAATTTCTTTTGAATCGAAACAATTCGTATTAAAATTTCTAATATTTTTTGCTTTAATCATTTCATTTTTATAATATTACAAGTTAAATACTCGTTCTTCGTTTAGGAAAAAATGCTCAATAAAGCAATATCAATGGACACAACGAAGTCTTGTAGCAAAAATAAAACAAATAAATAAATAAAAAGCATATAGGTCATTCTTTATAAAGCTCTACATTTCTCTCCCTTGTCTGTGTCCAACTTATTTTTCCATAATAATTTTTCTCTTTTCAAATATGTAACTAGTAAAGCCTTCCAATGACCCATTTTAGAAACAATAAATTTATTATATCATAAATATTATGACTAATATTATGATATTATAAATGATTTATGATAAATAATTAATAATTAGTTGATTAATAATCGCTTAAAGTTTATTAATAATTAATAATAATTAATTAATAATTGCTAATAATTTTTCTTTTTACCATTACAAAACTGTTAAAGCCTTCCAATTACACATTTAGAAACAATAATTTTATTTTATCATAAATATTGAGACTAATATTATGAAATGATAAATAATTTATAATAAATAATTAATAATTTTTCCTTTAAAAAAAATAAAACTATCAAACTACGCATTTTAAAAACAATAAATGTATCATATCATAAATATATTAAGACTAAATATTATATGATAAATAATTTATGATAAATAATAAATAGTTTTTCTTCTTATACACATAAAACAATTGAAGCCTTCTAATTACACATTTTAAGAACAATAATTTTATTACATCATAAATATTATGATTAATATTATGATATAATAAAAAATTAATAATTTTTTCTTCTTATAAATTTGAAACTATTAAAGCCTTCCAATGCCACATTTTAAAAAAACAATAAATTTATCATATCTTAAATACTCGTTTTATGACTAAGTATCTGATATGAATGTGTTTGAGATATGAATGAAAATTTGAAACCTAACATGAATGAAAATTTCATTTCCTGTCGCTAACCTTACAGTTAGGTATTAAAGCAAGTTCTCAATATAGATTTAAAGCAAAATAAATAAATATAGAGGATATTTTTGTAGATACGTAAAGTTATTAGAAATATATTAAATAAGTAGCCATTTCAGATTTTAACACAGAGTACCTATCAAGTCCTAATAATTATAGAACTAATGAGATGAATGCTGAAATATGAATTACTGTGATGCATGTTGATCTTTGATATTCAGAACTAATTAAAAAACTCACGTGGGTAATCATCTAGTTTAGGATAAATTAACGTGTTAAATGCCGGGATTTCACCCAAATTTTACATTTATGTGTTTTATCGATGATGCTATAAATTTTTAATTTTTTACTTTTCTGTGATTAAGGGAAAGTGATGACTGTTAGAGAACACGAGGGAACTATGAGTGAAAATAAACCCATACAGCAATTAAATTTAACTCATTTTGCTGTTTTAGGATTTGCATTGCATTGAAAATTTCAATTTTTATGAAACAAGTTGCATTTTTTGTTAAAAAAATATTACATTTTGAAATGCTCAGTTGGAATGGAATAGGACTGCAACAATTTTACATAAAACTTTATGCCTGGACACCCCTGTTGTAAACACAAATTGGCAGCAGAGATTTATTTTAAGTTTGAAATTGATTAAAAAAACATGGACAAAGAAATTTTTATTACAATTTAAAAAAAGAAATTAGATTAACTAATAAGTATCTGTGTTTACATTTTCATCATTTTTCGAAGTCAACAAGAATTGTCAGGAACGAAAAACACAAAATTCTTTTAATTAAATATTTAATTGAGATTTAAATATGATTGATTCACTTCTTTTCATCATCAACACTTGCTGTCTGAGGCCAATGAAATCCTTTTTCAAACTAAAAGACATATATTTACACTTGTATGAAACGTTTAATTGATAATTAAAATTAACTTACGCTTACCAATCAGCTTTTATTTCATTTTTTTACGACAAAAAAGTTTATGCTATTAAAAAGTTTTCTTTGAAAAAAAGAATAATTTGATTTACGTCTTAAATGTGAGAATTCAAGCATGTCATTTATTCATGTATATACTCGTACATACAGTGCACAAAATAAAAATTAACACCATGAATAACTTTTGATTTAATAAACGGATTTTCACACATTAGGACTCTATAATTATAGTTAAAAAGGCTAGCCTTAAACGTGTTAATTAATTAGTAACTAAATATATGCAGATCATCAGTTTTCCATGAAATAGTATCTCGGAAGTTGTGAAAATGAATCATTCGCCATACTCATAAGTCAAATCTCATATATACTTTATCTTGTTTAAAAAATTTAAAAATTTCATACAGAGTAAGGTGTTTATAGGATGTCGAAGGCATTCGGGAAGTTATGAAAAAGAACTGAATCTTCTTCAAATCTCCCTGAATCCTTTATATATAAGTGCAAAAGTTAAGTGGTAAAAAACACTTTTATCTAATAACTTTTGATCCAATAATCGGATTTTCACATACTAAGTCTCAAACTTTACAGAGGTTACCTTAAATTTGCTTATTAATGTATGAATACGATATTTTAAGTTACGAAATCAAACACAAAAACGTGTTTCTCTGAATAAACAAGCCTTTTGGTTTTCAATGGATTCGAATTTCCTACTCTCAAAATAAGAGGTCCTATATTTGAGTCCCAATAGTAGGCAGGAGAGCGACTGAAAGTTTTGGCCCTTTAATGTTTTTGCGCATTTTATTACATCTCGACAGCTTGATAAATGAATTACGAAATTTTTGCAGGCAATTATAAAATTCGTTTATGATATCTGCAGATAAATGAACATTGTCTTGATTAGTAGTTTCTTCGATTGAAAAATTATTTCTGAAATTTAAGCGAAACTCATTCTTTTTATAAAATAATTCTATAAAGAGAAATCATTTGGAATTAAAATTCAGTTAAAGTTAGGTACTTCAAAAGTTGAGATTATAAATTTTTAACCACCGTTAAAAACGTTCTACTTCAAAAAATGCTTCCTCTCTCAGAATATCTAAGAATTTAGTCTGAGATCCAGAAATGACGAGCAAATTGAAAAATAAATTACAGAAATAATAAAGCGGAAAGCGATAGAAGTGTACTGTTTTTTGTATTTTACTCAGGAAATCAGTTAATATTTACTTTCCAAATTTTAAAATTCGTTACAAAATTCATAAAAAAGTAATAAAAAAAGAAGGAAAGAAACTTTGCTAACTAGGAAAAACTATAGAATAATGTTTTCAATATAAGCACCATTTGCAACAGCAATGAGTCATAGCCTGAGGGCAAAAGTAACAGACCCTCATGTTGTTACTTTACTTGGAATAGCCAGATATGCAGCAGAAATTATTGTTACACAATACTTTACATTATGCTGGTTTATGTTAACGAGTTATGTTCCTATTTGAAACTTGAAATTTTGTTTACTATTCATAACGCTGCAAACTGTAAATTTTTATCCTCGTTGAACTTTTTTCATTGATTTTTCAAATCGTCAATTATTTTGTAAAAAAATCATAAAAAAGCTAGTCGTAGAATTTTAAATTTTTCCAATACATTAAAACTGAAATTTTTGAATATTAACAATACAATCATATAACTCCAGTATGAAAAATAATTTATCCACATGATAATTTTTTATTTCACAAAACTTCAATCATCAAAATGACAAATTTTTAGGAAAATTAAAATTCTTTCAATAAAAATCATGAAGTTAGTTTTAGAGTTCGTTATTCGGGGTACTGAATTGGAACACAGGTTCTCACTTCCTGCGAATAAATCAACCCTTGACCGCATTTCTTCACGTATGGTTTCCAATTAATGCAAAAAATGAAGAGTTTTTTGCTACTCGGGTGACGATAGGAGCCAATGTCTACTGGACATTTGAACCACTTGGGAATTTCTCCAGTTACTGTGATTATGCAATCAAGATCATCGTCATCGCAATCATGATCTGGAGGGGTTGGTTCTGGAGGAGTTGGTTCTGGAGGAGTTGGTTCTGGAGTTTCTTCGTTTGGAGTACTGATTTCAGGAGGTGTGGATTCAGGCAGCAAAGGGGTTGAAGCAACAGTGGTTTCACCTGGAATTCGTAAAATTGTTTCAAACATCAGAAAATAGTAATCATTATTCTTGAATATTAACGATGGAAAGTGCTACTGAAAGTGTTGTTCATTCACTCATTTCTTCGTTAAAATCAAAAGTTTCCTTTTGTTATTAAAATTAAATAAAAAATGTTTTCCTTAATTAAATATGTTTAAAAACGAATATTATACAGTGACAGCATACAGAATAGAAAGAACAGCATAAAATCTTAATATGAATATCAACAAGGGGGAAAATTGAAGAGCTACGTGGATGAAAGCCATAATGAACAGTTTTGAAAAATTGAGATTTATCTAGGAAAAACCTCAGTTTAGTCTTGGTTAACAATATAAGATTCGTTTCATACAAGATCGTTTATTTTGCAAAGTCTTTTAATTCCAAAAATATCTCAGCGGAGGAAAAATCCTCTGCTTTTGAGTGTTTTTGGAGGGTCATTGGTAGCAAACTAAAACGAAAAGAATGTGAATGTCATGATGAATACAGCTTAAATGAGTTACACATGATAATATGAAAACTTTATTTGCTTCAGAAAATGAAAATATGAAGATGGTAATCAAAGTCGACATGTTTCGAGCACTCAAAAATAGGAGCCTATTCTCAAGCCTCGCTTAACTCGAATGGGTGCTTATTATTGATCACTTGAGGCATGTCGACTTTTACTACTATCTTCATATTTTCTGAATTAAAAGAAGTCTTTATATTATCAAGTATACTTTTCTGATTCAGTTTCACGGAATTAAGAATTAATTCCACGAATTAATTAAGAATTAATAGACTTAGCTCTTTGGAGGATTATGGAAAAAAATATTGGCAAGCTATAGAATTCTCTTTCTTTCGTCAGTAAATTCTCTAGCCTTAAATCATTCATCCTATTGGCTTTCAATTTATTGAGTTATAAGAAAAATAAACTTTGATAATTTTTCAAACATTGCAGAGGTTCAGTTAAAATTTATTAGTCGAATGCGGTATATGTTGGATTTTTTTTTTTTTTTGAATTTCATTAATAATCCTGTTCCTTTTTTTAAGATGAAAATGAAGTACAGCGTTTCTAAGAGAATAACCATCGCCAAGACCACCTTATTCTCCTAATCTTAAATTTGTGACTCCTTTCTGTGGGGAAAGATTAAAAATGAAATTAAAAAAAAAAAAAATTGGAAAAAAACCTTGTTAAGTTTAAAACTGCCGTTTATAAGGTCAACACAAGCATTGATGTCTCAAAGTTTTGCAAAAGTCTGCAATTCGTTTGCCGCAGATTAATGACAAGCACTTAGAACATACCATAGTTTAAATCAGAATATTTATAGTTACTTTTGAAAACAAAATGCCAAACTTCAAATTTTCAAAACAACTCTAATGTTTTTGAAAATTTTATTTTTCATTTCATATACCACCCTGTGTTTGCTATCCGGGAATGATAAATACGCCTAGATAATTGCTCTAATTTCCTTACTCTATTTTTTAAACATTTCCAAAATTAATTCAAAAATATTTCAAGTCAAAATATTTTTAGAAGATTGATGAATTTTCAATTTCCCAATGGGAGAATTTATTGATTTGGAAAGCTATTTAAGAAATTCTAACTATTAAGTTAGTTTTTACAATTTAAAGTTCGTTTTATTAATTTAAAGCTATTAAGTTAATTTTTACAAGATCTGTGTTCTTCATACGTTTGTTTCATGCGTTTATTGATGAGTAGTTTTTTTTAAAATTGAAATCTCTCTCAATCGCAAAAGATCATCATACCTGTTGGTCGGTTTCTCGATCCACAATTTACTTCGCTTTCGGGTCTACATTCCATCTTGATTCCATCAAACAATTCATTCTCAGGACAGGTTTGTAATGATGGTTCGAAGGATGAACAAGTATAATATTGGGCACACGCTGTTGGGTGAGGGAACAATCCAGATACTTCTGGACACACGAACACTAAATCTGCAATTAGTAAAAAATTTTTTAATAGTTATTTACAAATAAAACTTGTAATATTTTGTGTGATTTTTATACCTATTAAAAGAGGGCGCAAAATAATCGAAGAGTCAAATATTAATATTGCTAATTTCGACAGTATACCAGATTCAGAAGGTTTATCGAAATAGTCAGCTGTCTGCTTCTGAAACTAGAGGTTTGAATCCTAGCAAATGATCGAAATAGTGATAAAATAATTGTTGTTTATAAATTTAATGTTGAAGTTTCAAAAAAAATACGGGACAAAGAACGGGAAAAAAATGCAGTGCTCTCCTTTTTTCTAGCCATTGCTTTTTTGGAGTATTTTAATCTGTGATAATTAGATGACAGCATAACACGTTCCTGCCATTGCATACATTACGCTATTTTAAACGTTTCTGCAATGCTATAAATAAACTAAGTACAATGTTTTCTCCCATTTGGAATGATTTTTGAGTGGGAAACATTGTCATTGAAAGCACAAAAGAAACGGTAACTAAGGAAGCGACATTGCTTAGAAGGCATTGAGATATTATTTACAAAGCTAGTGTCTAAAAATCATTCAAGTATAGGAATTAATTTTTAATTCTTTTCAGCTTTTTAAAGAAGAATTATAGATTTTAAGGAACACTTCGAGCTACTCTCTTGAGTCGTTATTGTTGTCTTCGTATGCCTGTTTAGGCACAGTGATGCGATTGTTCTTGTTTTCCAGTGGCGCCATCTATGGTCAAAAATTCAACTTCCGCCACATCCATACGCCATACCCGTTTATAGGGCGGACCCAATCATTCATCCACCGACCGTAATTTTGACCTGAATCAGAGAACGATCGATCTCCAATCTAGTATTCCCAGAGGTATTGATTTGTCATATGAACATGGAGGACTTTGTAAAATGACAGATTTAAC
Source organism: Parasteatoda tepidariorum (assembly GCF_043381705.1). Classification (NCBI taxonomy): domain Eukaryota; kingdom Metazoa; phylum Arthropoda; class Arachnida; order Araneae; family Theridiidae; genus Parasteatoda; species Parasteatoda tepidariorum. The sequence goes on along the minus strand of NC_092207.1, from coordinate 81,269,908 downwards.
GTCGACGAGTCACCACTTACTACACTGGGAGTCTTCGGCAGGTGGGATTCGAAACCAAGAACTCTCGGACATGGATCCAGCGCCCTACCAACCAGGCTGTCCCGATCAATCTCTTGAGTAAACGGACGTTGCAAAACGTAACCGACAAAATATTTACCTTTCACCGTAGATCCCATTTCATCGGGGGTATCTTTTCCTTCTTCAAGTGTTGTTGCTTCTTCTTCTGAAAAGGAAATGCTTTCAATGTAAACAGGGTGTTCTGTAATTATCACCATTAATATATATTTTTAGAATCCTTGTAAAAATGAAATAAAAAAATATTCATCAGGAGGTGTAAAGGATCATTTAAGCGGCGAAAAATATAAAACGCTACTTTTTGCAACTGAACAATTTACATTTGATTGCTGATTAACAAAAGAAATCTTAGTATATGTTTTCTTCCAAGTATAAATTAACTCAGAAAGAAATGTTTCCTTCTTGGTTAAACTTATTTATATCTTTATTTGTATGATATTTTTTCAATAAAATTTTATAAGTGCGTTAGAAAAGTCTTAAGCTCTAGTTATACGCTAACAACGAAATAAAATCAAATATGATAATTTCAACACGTCGGGTTTTAACTCTGTTGCTCTCTAGATTGGCTTCAATGATAGTAATAAAGTTGATACTACAAGTTAAGAGATTGATAATTTTTGAACTAAATTTCAAATGCTAATTTTTTTTATTCGTCTTACTTCCTGTACATTTTCCCACTCACTTTTAATTTCAAGTTTTTAAGTTTTATGGTTCTCCCGCATTAAAACATAATGTCATGTAAATTTGAACAACTAAAACAGTGTCAGTGCCTCTGATGATTTTTTTTCAAAAGTGAGATATCTTTTGTAATTATATATTTTACAATATCTGATGAAATTGAGAATTCTTGGTTTATTTTCTTTAATAGCATACTTAGAAATGACTAAGAAAAAAAATGCTCGCATTCATTGCCTATTTTTTTCCGCATAAATGAATTTCAATATAAAAGGGTTAAAGATAGTGGAAGCTATGGTAAGTTTGGTAATTTATATAAAGAACAACATACCTTCCCCTTTGTCACAAACTGCAACCAATATCGACATACATCGTCGCCTATTCTTATCGAAATGGTGAAATGGTGGACAAGGCATGCGACGAGAAAATCCAGCCATACAAATATAAAACTTAGAACAATCTTCTATATCAGGGAAAGCACCGAATGAAGCAGGGCATTTGAACCTGGCGTAGTAAGGATCACCTGATTCGATATCTGCTAAAATAAGAAGAAAAGACATCAATAAACAATATCACATTAGTTTGACAAAAGTGCCAATGGTAACAACTACTGGGTGACCCATCGGTAGGCCTCATGAAGAGCAACTACGAGGTATTTTAATGGGTAGAAATCATGAAGACAACTATAGGTGTTTCATTGAGTATGCATCATGAGAACAGCAATGGACAATTAGTCAAATCTTCATTTCGTGACATGCCTACAGTCTGTCTATGGAAAGAACCCCCTCGTTATTCATCTGGTACAGTGGTAGTGACTATGATTACAAGGTTTAACTATTTCTAGTAGGGGTGTTAGGTCAGTATTTAAGACAAGTTTTGGCTCAAGTCGGAGGGAGAAAGGGAATCAGGGGAGAGAGAAGCTCCCCTCTTTGAAATGTGCTGTATCTTATCTCCATAGCAGCAGACAACAGCAGGCATAGTTCTTTCCATAGACAAACTATAAGTTAACTGTTAACAGAGCTCAAAGCTAAAACGTAAATATTTTCGTCAACACCTTTGTTCTGAATGTAAACAAAAACCGGTTACGAAGCGTGTGAAACGGTTTTTCCTTTCCTCAAAAGTACTCAAAACAAATTTCGTGTTATAATAGAACCGAAGCTGTAGACTCTCTTTCCTATCAAGATGAATTTAAGAAATATTGCTTATGATTTTATGTCCTTTAGATTGCCAACAAGGAAAAAATGTAGATTAGTTGTTTTTAAGCATATTCTTCCTTATAGTGTAGTTATCTTTTCTTAAATAACGTGTTTGTATCATTTAGTGTCCCAAACGAGGCTAATGTTTATAAAATCAACTACAGAAAAAAGAAAGTAAATAGAAAAATAAACAGTTCGCAACTATCTGTATAAGAAACTAACTTTTTCTCGTCGAGTTTCAAAAATAGTTCATAAGTCTATCAACAGGTGGCGATATTAATTTTAAGAAAAATCTTATAAAACGATATTTTAACAATAACCACCATTTGCGTTAACAACGTTGAACAACCTGAGGACTAAAATAGCAGTTTCCAGTGTAAATATTTCGTTTAGGAGTGTTTTAATGCGCGGCAGAATACATTTTTATACAGTCTTTTACACACAGCAGCTCCATCTGTTGACGAACTTTTTTAACTAATTTAAAATTTGGTGAGAAGAAATAATCGGTTCTCCAAATAGTTTGCAGTAAACTATATATTTCATTTCTCTTTCATTATTGATTTAAATCGTTGTACTTTTATGAAATATCCGGTCATGCAATTTCAAAATACCGCAGCTATCATAACTAAAGATAAAAAAAAAACCAAATATTTTATTTCGGAGCATGCTTGTTTGCTATCGAAAACAACATGCATATAATATTATTACTAATAATAATTAATTATAAAACTATATCTGGAATTTGATATTCTATAAGTCCTTAAATTTATTTTCAGTTCTAATAAGGATCTCTTATTATTTAAGCTAAGTTTTATTATTGATTTTTCACCAAATTTTTATCACAAGCTAAACAAAAAAAATTTCTTCGATAATCATGATGACAAGCGGAAGAAATCAGAAAAGATAGGGTTACAAAAATTTTAACCTTCTTGCTGATAAGCAGTTTCATCTGAAATACCTTTATCATTCACAACAAAAGCATCAACGTTTAGTTTGGATAGATAAGCGCTGATAAGAAAGAATACCACTGAAAAAAGAAAATAATACACGTGTATTTAATAGTTTAAGAATATGATACAGAAATCAGTATTATTGTAAATAATATTAAAAAAAAACATATTTCGAAGTAAGCTTGTTATTAAAAATATAAACTCGCTGGGTGCTTTACATTTACCATAATTTTAAGGGGAGAGGGGGCTAGTTTGAAATTTTTTTTACAAATTTGCCAAAAATACCCTATTAAATATTATTTTCAACTTATGAAGTATTTTTGCAACAATAATTTGGATGTTTTATTGCATTCCTGTTTGTATGTAGATGTTAAAAGTTGTTTTGTTTTTAGAAAAATGTTTGTATAAAAAGGGTTGTTTTTGTCCACAAAAGCCCTCTTACCTGAGGCTATTGTGGATAATCTTGATAGCTTCTTACAGTGGAATTTATTACAACTCAGAAAGTTGTATCTGAAACGAAAATGAAAATAATTTCGATCTAATCCTTATTGAGGAATAAATATTGACATTTATTTATTAAAATATAAATTTATAATAGAGAATTTTACTATATTAAGAAAGACATTTTGAACACAAATAAATACATTTGAAAATCATTATTCAATTTGATTAATTTGATAAATATTTTGAATTTTTTTATTTATTTCGTCGAAAAAAAAAACTGAAATGTCAATTTTAAACATGTTCTGAGCTACAATCGTGGTTGCTCTTTCAGTTTTTGGTGACAAAACTTTGGTAACTATTTTTTTCTTGAAATTTGAAAAAATGTTTTTTTTTTCTGGAAAAATGAAAGATCCATGATTAGAATAAGTATAGTCATCTTGAGTTGTGGTGGCTCAGGAGATAGAGCATTCGACTCTCAATGAGGTAAACCGGGTTTAAATCCTAGCGATGGCTGGTCAATACGAATTACCGGCTCGCACAGACCACAGTGCTGACGAAAAGTATCATCAGTGTCTGACGGATCATGGGTTAGAGTCTCCTTGCTGATAGGAGAACCGTGGGAGGTTTTCTTGGTTTTCCTCTCCATGTAACGCATTTGCCTGTTTGTTCTGCAAAAAAGTCCTACATAAAGGTAAACTCTCACCCAATATTTGATCCTGTAGTTCCCTTGTCTTCTGGACTTTGTTCGAAATTACAAGGCTTGAACATTGGTAGCCGTAAACTCAAAATCGGTTCAATGACGGTTGTAAAATAAAATAAAATAAAACTATATCCATCATTCTTAGAAATTCCTCATACTCCCCAAACATATATCTAGATCCTTAAATCTACGAATTCTCTAACACTATATACTGCTTTAATATTATATATATATTTTTAAAAAAAACTTAACTAGCACAAAGTCATCAACTCTTCTTGAGTCATTGTTATCAAAACATTTCAATCTATTTATATCTGTCTAATATCATTGAGATTTGAAAATGAAAATAAAAACAAATAAATAAAGTTGCGGATTTATAAATGAATTTTTTTCACTTAAAGCAAAACCACCACCAAGTAGCTCTAAAGCCATGTGTTTGCACTAGGCTCACAAAGACATATGTTTGTTTATGCCTAATGCTGATAATTAGTAACTATGCAGAGCAAAAGTTAAAATTGATTTAAGAAAAAAGCAGCATGATTTATAACATATTATCACATTCAGTTAAAATTTGAAACTTGCTTTACATGGAGAAGAAAAGCACGAAAACCACCCATTGTTAACCTGGTTGCAAGGGGACTCTAACCCTTGATCTGTCTACCACTGAGAATATTTTACGTCAGCACCGTGGTTACGTCATCTAACCAAGATACAGTTTCCCATTTCACGTCCTGCGTTGATCTTATTTCACGCAAGGTTATTTGTCTTTGTCTGTTAACCTGACAATTCTATGTACACGTCGGCGGACTCGTTTATTAAGTGCACGTGATCAGCCACTGTTGTCCATGGTGTCCATGGTGGGAGGGTATGGCGGAAATTAGGTATTCACGGTACACTCTTGACACTGTAGATGCTTTATAACCGTCGTTGAACAGTCGTATCTAAACTCGGTTCAACTCCGTAGCCTTGTAATTTAGAACTCAATCCAGAAAACAAGTGAACTCCTGTATCAAGTAATGGGAGAAAATTGCCTTCGTGGAGGACTTTTTGATTAAACTAAACCGCATTTGCGTTACATGGAGAGGAAAACCAGGAAAACTCCTCACGGTTATCCTGACAGCAAGGGGACTCTAACCCATAATCCGTCTTCAACTGAGGATATTTTACGTCAGCACTGTGGCCAGTGCAAGCCGAATGCAGAATTTGAATCGGCCAGTCATCGCTGGGATTCGAACCCGGTTCACCTCATTGGAAGGAGAGCACTCTATCCCCTTAGCCACCACGTCTCACACATTGTAGGCACTTGACAATTCCTTAACAATGTCCGAAATGGAATGTTCCATGCGTCAAGCTTCAACTATCATTTCACGTTCAAAGTCTGTTAATTCTCGTCTTGCGGTCATAATTGCATCAAGAACATTCTTGAATGAACAACGCGAGCACGAATAATAGTCCTGTCAGTGCGCAGCCCACATATACGTTTCGTACGCGATACTACTACTATCTGTATCTTTTCATATTGCTATCCCATGACTTTTGTCATGAGTCTTGTTAGTGTATATAGGTACAAATGGATAAGTACTTTTTTTTAAATACATAACATCCTTATAACTTCAAAACTATTTGTCCTATCATCTCCTGCTTGTTCTCGCCTGATTCAGTTCAAAAAATACATTGTAAGAAATTCCTTTGTCTCGATAATTGTCGGGCATCGATGTAGAATGTTTAAATAAGAATAAGTCAAAAAGGTACTTTATATGCATAAAACCTTTTGCAACTTTTTAATTATTACTGTTATTGATAATACGGTATCATTCGATTCAACGTAAAAAAATGGAAACAATAGTTAATTTGTTTAGATCAAGGGGTTGAGTACAAAATTGTACTTGATAAGTGCAAGTATAAACTTGTACTTAATGAGTGCAAGTATAAACTTTTACTCTCTTTCTTTTTCTTCATGAAATTCTTCTAAACTATTTATGGATGAGTCTCATTCGTTTTAGCGTAACAAATTGCGTAGGAAACAATAATTCATGTGTCTAAATGGTAGTATAAAAGTGTTAAAGATCTTTTACTGTTTATGATTAACGTATAGCATTAAAACAGTAATTATAAGTTTAATAATTGGCCTTTTTAGAGATAAATATACCGCATTTTAATGATATTTCATTGTTTCTAAACTATTTTTTCTGATGATTATATTCAGAAAAGTAATAGCTATTTTACTAAGTTTATATTTTTGAATATACATAATTCTATTAATTTTTCGCCATTTATACGATTTTCTACTGGTGTTTATAATTTCAAAAAAAGTAATAATAAACTTAATAAGTTGACCTTTTTGAAAATAATGATGCAACATTTTATTAATCTTTTGCTATTTAGATAATTTTTTATTGACGCTTGTAATTTAAAGAGTAATAATAAACTTATAAGTTGACATTTTTAACGATAATGGTACCACATTTTATCGAATTTTCGCTTTTTACTGTTGTCATTTACAATTTAAAAGAAGCAGTAATGAACTTACTAAGTTGACCTTTTCGTAGATAATGACACCCCATTTTATTGATCTTTTGTTTACTTGGTCAAAAGAAATAAGAAAAATTCACACTATCTCGTGAAAATATAACATATGGCAGTGAAAATTGGGAAAAATAATGATATTTAATCAAAAAGATAAAGTATCACAGAAGTTGAAAGCCGTAATTTTCTAGCAATTTCGTTTTTATCATTTTATTATATAATTCATTGATTTTGAAATACAAAAAAATGTAACAATCCATTTTGATATGTTTGTTTTTCCCAAAATATTTGTTTTCACTTTTTAATGTTATTTCGCTATACATTTTTGATGTTTATAAATAATGTTAGTCAAGTCCATAATAATGATCTTAACTTGATTACATTAAACTTGTTCAATTTGTAATAAATCGTAATTATTCCAAATAATTGCAATTCTTTTTTATAAATATTGCAAAATTAAAAAAAAAGATTGAAAAAATATTTATGAAAAATTCTCATTCGCAGCTGTAAGCTATCATTATAGTGGGAAAGTATTTATTAAAACTGAGATGGAACACTAAGGCAATGTGGTACACAAAAACCTTCATTCTTTCAATATTTTTCTTTTAATAAAAAAAATCTATTATTTTTCGTTCAATAGATTCAATTTTTGTACTTTTATTTTAATTAGAACTCGAGATGTGATTTAATTTTAGTTTCGATCTAACTTAATTTCTATCAATGTGCTTGAAGACTTTTTCTCATGATCCATTTTTTTTTCAATTTTGAATTGATATATTTCATAAGAAACTGAAGATAATTGCATTGATTTGTCATCAGGAAAATAGGAAAACGTGTTTAGATTTGTACACATAAATGTTTGAAAATTTATTGAAATTTTTACTATAAAATAATAAAACAATTCACAACAAAAATGTTGAAGACTATTTAAAATATGCAGATATTTAGGCAAAATAATTTAAAAGCTAGTTCTTTTATAATAGTTTTAATTATATCAAAAATTAAAGACATCAATTTTTAAAGTTTTTAATTTTCTTTAAAAATGTGTCAAGTTAGATTTGTAAATATTTTGAATATACTTATCATATGATGAGACAGAGCAGAAAATTTCAAGCAAATGCATGTGTTTTTAAAGAAATTTCAAAAGTGCATCCCGGACCACTTTAAGAATAAACGAAAATTGGTACTGAGAAACTTTTTAATTGGAAACCTATGAACTCAAGACCCAAAGGAAAATCCAAAATCCAAAATGACATAAATGACATAACAAAAGACTTAAAAATGATGGAAAATAGAATCTAAAAATTCATGTCTAAGCGCTGAAATTCAGGCCCGATGTAGGCTATAGTGACATAGAAAAAGAAGATGAAAAAGAAGAAATAGAACATCATGAGATTATGGTAGACCTTCAATCTAATATTTTACTTATTCATAACTGTTTAATACTATTTATATACTTTTCAAAACTAAAGAGCAAGTTAATTTTCTCTATGGTGCGTTTTAAAGTTTGAAATATTTAAATCTGATTTAAAACAGAGTCATTTTTTTGCCACATTTTATGTTTCAAAATATTTTCGTATGAGTTAGAGAATTGGTTTCGGAATGTTTTCTACACTTCATTATTAATAAAAGTAAAAAAATAATAATTTGATATTCACGTATTCATTTTGAAAATTTAAGCAAAGCATAAATTAAATTTCAAACTTCGGTTTAAATTTAATGTCATATAATTTTACATAATTGCATGGTTTTTGAACTTTTTTTACTGCATATTATATTCTCATTTCACAAAAAAATTATTCGTTAATACAAATTATTCTTGATGGCAGTCATTGCTAGAATCCAAACCCAGAAAACTGGCCGAATGTACGGACCCCTGTACCATCTCGTCATACAATGCAAAAGGTTTTAAAATCAGAAAAAAAGTCAAATAACTTTTAGAATGCAACGAGATGGCAGAAAAAATGAGGAAAAAAAATGTCGTTAAAGAAGTTCATGTTTTATCAAACTGTTGTGATTGTCAAAAATAACAAAATACAGATCAAGCATTTCTGCATAATCAGAAATGATAGTTTTAATTTATGATAGTGCAAAATCTTTCCAATTAAAAAGGTATATCGATATTATTTACAGTATAAATTCTGTTAATAAATAGTTTTTACAGACGAAGCACTTTCATCATACTTTGAAGGTTTATTTCATCAAGTACCTAATATTAAAAAAGTAAAACATCTTAAATACATTTGGACTTAATATAATATCATTTAAAAATAGAATATTTTAAGCATATTATTGTGTTAGAAACTAGATTCTCACCATTTCTTTTTTCTTAAATTTTAACATTCATTTAGTCATTATATATTTTTGGCATGGATATAATGTTTTATAATATTCGAAAACGGATGTTTTATTCTCCAACTATTTTCTTTGTTTAAATAAGCTTAATCTAATTTTCAAATCTTTAAAATGGAATATAAAGTTTAGAAAAATGTATAAATTTGGAGCCCTTTCCTTTCGAGTTTAATCAAAGGCTGTTCGCAACTTTTGTGCTTTGTTTGGGAAGAGTGTCATAACTAAAAGAACCACTATTGATTGGTATTCCAAGCTTAAAGAGGAGAATTTTGACAAAGACGCACCTAGTTCGTGTCATCCAGTTGAGTTTGACGAAGAGTGATAAAATCAACATTTGCACGAAAATTCACGTTTAACAGCAAAAGAATATGGAATGCTTTCTTCAATATGCAATGCTTTCATTACAGCTACCCCTCAATGCTTTGTAAGAACCATAGACCATAAAGCAAAAACTATTGATAAAAACGAAAACTAAATATTGGAGAAAAAAAACGGTGGTGATTTAGTTGCCAGCATATTTATAATCAGCATATTATATTTATAATTTACATTAATACACATATATAAATTATATACAACACTATAATTTGTAAATAACTATTTTTCTGTATCATTGGTCAAAACATGTATTTTCTTATTAAATAAAAAGGTTTAGGGTTTTCTAATTTAGATTTGTTTTATGTCATTTTTTAAATGAAAACATTTATTTTTTAAAATCTTTTTTATTTCGAGTTCTACAAAGTATTTTTTATGAGACAGTTTTATTACAATATTTATAAGCAACAATGTCAATATCCGACCCAGTTCTCAAACTTTTCCGGTTAAATAATTTTAGCATTCAATCTTATTTAAAAATTTGAAGTAAAGTTTAATAAAAAATTCTATTAACCTTCTGATTTTGTTAATGATTTTTAATAATGATTCATTATTGAACTAAGTATTCCAACGGATAAATGCAGCAATTAATAATGTTCAGAGAATGTAAATTTTAAGTGTCTTTCTGTTTGTGTAACGGTATATTTTAAGGTGGAACGCAAGTTTCCACTTCCTGTGAGTAAATCAAGTCCTGTCCACATTTCTTCACGGATGGTTTCCAATTAATGCAAAAAATGAAGAGTTTTTTGCTGCTAGGATGACGATGAGAGCCGAGTTCCACTGGACATTTGAACCAACTGGGGATTTCTCCAGTTTCAGTGATTATACAATCAAGATCATCTTCATCACAATTATGGTCAGGTGGTGTTTGTTCTTCGGTTGTTGTTAACAATGGAGTAGTTATCTCAGGAGTTGTAGGCTCTGGAGTAGAGGGCTCTAACGTAGAGGGCTCTAGAGTAGAAGGCTCTGTAGTAGAGAGCTCTGGAGTAGTTGGCTTACGAGAAGTGGGTTCTGGAGTTGTAGGCTCTGAACTTAATGGCTTGGTGAAAGGAGTAGTTTCACCTGGAATGAGAATTGTTAAAAAAACAATTTTAAAGTTATTTGAAAAATTTTATTTTTTTAAACAATCTTAGGAACAACGTTTTCATAATGCCTGTTTCCTGAATTTCTAACTTCGCAATTTGAAAAGTTTTCTTCGTTTATACTTTAATCCCTTAAGGGTTCAGGGGAAGATTTGTTTGGTTTTTCGCATAGAATCATACGTTTTTTTTCTTTGTTTTTCAGTGAAGAAACATTTCTCATCAGAGAAATATAATGAGAAATAACCTAAGTGATTTCACATATAATAGCAGCCTAATGTTACGAAAATAAGCAACAAGTTTAAAAATACTCTGCCAAATTTAAACTAATAAAAGCTTAAAGACATGCATAAAAAGAAGAACAATTGGTATGTTTCGAGCACTTATTCTTAAGATGAATAACACGTAAAGGATAAAAATATAACAGGTTTGGGATAAGCAAAAGCACTATTGCTAATGGAAAAAAAACGCGGAGGTTGAAGGAGGTAAAATTTTCTCCTCGTTTTGCGACCTTCGTCCACCATCGTAATCTCTGGCTCCATGATTTTTATTGTTTTGTCTCCTAATTTTTAGTTTTCATACATTTCCAATAAATATTTCACAGGTTTTAGCAATTTTGGGCAATGGAAGGAAACAAATTGTCATTCATTAAAATTATTTTTTGTTTGAGACAAAATTTTATTTTTTGAGACAACTGCAAGTGAAATAAGATATGAAAAATGAAATAAATCTATGCCTAGTAAGAAAGTAGAGATGAAAAACGTGAAGAACCGAATTAAGGTTGAAGTTGAATTTCTTGAAAGCTGTATTTTTCTAATACATGCTAACCTGACTTCATCAATAGCAGAGTTTTCAGGGAAGAAAAAGTGTAAACGGCGCAAGAACTCTAAAATGTCCAGTAAAATCCACCTTTACAATGCATTCATAATATGCAAACCAAAGATGAAAACAAAAGAGCATACAATTAGGGGCAGTAAATTAATATTTTATAAAATTAAAAGTAAAAACTCGAAACCTGACAAATCACAATTAGCACATGTAATAAACAAAAAGGCAGGTTTAATCGCTCTAGGAAACAGAGAGAAGTTGAAAATGATTACTGGAAACAACTTCAAGTTTCAGCCTCCAATTAAATCTACTATGATATTATAAAATTTTGTATTAAATATTTTTGTGTATTACATTTAATTCCCACAATGGCAATTTGTCTAATTTTATTAATGTTTTTTTTTCTTTCCTTAAATATTGTCTTACGACCCACCATGCGTATACGTTTTTTTAAATTTTCGATGAGGATTCTAAAATTTACTATTAGCTTCTTCCTTCTCACTCCTGTCAAAATGACGAGGTGAATTTTGGCGTCTATTTCTTGTGCCCGTGGTATTTCTGGGCAGCAGTGTTTAAAATTAACAATTATGATTTAACGTGCCAAAAATATTATTTTTACACCCGGAATGTTTATTTAGCTCACCAGATGGCAGTACCAGACTATTTCTAATGTCTCTAGAGATAGTTTATTTTAAACTAGATGTCAGCACTAATCAAAGGTGAAAGCTAAATATTTATCAAAAAATTAAAAATGAATGCAGATATTGTACATGTACTTAATTTTGTCTCCTTTTCTTGAATAAGAAATTGTCACTTTTTCAGGCTATTTTCTTCATAAGTGTGCAACCATTACCGCTGTCCTTAAAGAAAACTCTTTAGATCACTAACCAGCTGGGAAAAAATTGGGTGGGGTTTCGGGTTTTTTTAAAATTTCGGGTTTTTTTTTCAAAAACCTATTAATGCTAAAGTGAATTCTTTTGTTTCGCTTTCTATATGTGCATATTGTAAAGATAATCATTATATTTCAAAGTGTTCGAAATTTTGTAATTTACCAGTTCAGCAAAAGATTGATTTCGTTAAAAATAATAATCTTTGTTATAACTGTTTATCAGGAATTCACACTATAAAAAAATGTAAATCTTCTAACACCTGTTTTAAGTGCAATCGCAGACATCACAGCTCTTTGCATAGAGATGAGAAACCGAAACCCTTTTTTCCCTCTTTAAGTGCCCCTGAATTTATACCCAGAGCAGATGAACAGAATTCAACGACGCCATCAGCCGCGCCTATTAATGAAGTTTCGTCTACAGTTTTTGCAAATTATTCGAATAGTGAGCAATTAGGCGATAACATAAATCAAAGGAATTCTTCAGTTCTTTTATGCACTGCTATAGTCAAGGTTATAAATTCTCAAAACGAATCCATTAATTGTCGAATCCTCTTAGACTCGGGATCTGAGAAAAACTTTATTACTCGCGAATGTGCCAGCCAGTTAAAATTAAAAATTAATCCCGCTCAAATATCTATTTCTTGTTTAGGAACTTGTAATACTTCGAGTAATGGACAAGTAGATTTATTATTTTCGCCTCATTTTAATGATAATTTAAGATTCTCTACATCCGCATATGTTATTGATAAAATTTGCGGGAAAATACCAAAATCTTCCATTCCAATTGATTTGTCTAAAAAATATCAAGATCTCGTACTAGCTGACCCATATTTTTGGAAATCAGGAGATATTGATATTCTATGCGGTGTTAATGTATTCTNCACATCGAAGTTGTTGGAAATTTAACCGCTGAATCATTTATTGCAGCTCTAAAAAGATTTGTTGCGCGAAGAGGAAAACCAAATGAATTATTTTCAGACTGTGGTTCAAATTTTGTTGCTGCAAATAAGGAAATTAATCGAGTAGTTAAATCTCTTCAAAAAGAAGAATCCATCCATCAGTATTTTGCCGATGAGCAAATTAAATGGCACTTTAACCCACCTTCAGCACCTCACTTTGGAGGAATTTGGGAAGCTGCTGTGAAATCCGCAAAATCGCATTTGAAAAGAACAATAGGTGATCATAAATTGACCCTTGAAGAGTTTTTAACTCTTACTGCACAAATTGAATCCTGCTTGAACTCTCGTCCTTTGTGTCCAGTATCGGACGATCCCGCTGAGCTTTCAGCACTTACCCCAGGACATTTCCTTGTGGGAACCGCTCTTTCCTCTATACCAGAAGAGAACCTTCCAAGCGAAAACATATCCCCATTAAAACGTTGGCAGTTGACTCAGAAACGTTTCCAGAATTTTTGGAAAAGATGGGTTAACGAGTATATTTCCAGCTAACAGCAGCGCCCCAAATGGTTGCTAGTGCAGCCTAATTTGAAAATTAACGATTTAGTTCTCATTAAAGAGGACAATATTCCACCTTTGAAGTGGAAATTAGGGCGTATACAAGAAGTTTTTCCTAGCGCTGACGCTAAGGTAAGAGTGGTCAGTGTCAAAACTGAGACTTGAACTTATAAAAGACCCATTCACAAACTGTCAGTTTTACCTATTGACTGATTAACTTTCTTTATTTTAGACTTTTATTTTTGCTTTGTGTTATAGTTATCCGGTTTATACCAAGGAATCTATACATCTGTTTATGATATATATATTTTTTAATTTCATGTATGCTGCATTAGTTTTTTATAATTATCTTTTTATTAAATGTGTATAGTTTAATTTTGTTTTATGTCAATTTATGTGAAAATTTTGAAACTATGTTTCAAGGTGGCCCGGTATGTTGAAGCCGGTATGAATGTAGTAATAGTAGCGCCACCTACATTAATTATAAGAAAAAAGTTACTTCCTTGTTGGATATCATTGCGTCTAGAGATAGACCAATGCGCTGTTGTCAATAAACGCATAATTAATAATTAATCCGCTATTCATTATTTTTGTTGTTGTTTATCTAAAATTAGATCAACATTATTTTCATGAGCTCGTAATACGAACCACGCAAACGCAATCAAATACAAAATATTAACAGATAGTGATCAGGGCATCTTATAATGTTTTTAGTTAAAATATAAATTCTATTTCATTTAGATATCTCGTCTTCAGAAATCTTATTTGATTGTAAAATGTCACCATACTTGTGGGTCGGTTCCTTGATCCACAGTTCACTTCGCTTTCGGGTCTGCATTCTTTCTTGACTCCATCAAAGAGTTCTCTCTTGGGGCAAGTTTTTAATACCGGTATGAAGAAAGAGCATGCGTAGTAATTGGAACATTCAGTTGAGTGATCAAATGATCCAAACATTCTCGGGCACAAAAATGAATGATCTATAATTGGAAAATTGTTGTCTAGAATTAGTATCGTTGGTAAAAAGGGAGAGAAAGTAAAAAATCTTTAAAAATAAGTATTTGAAATCTGAAAAAAAACAGGGAAAATTAGAAGAAAAATAATGATCCAGATTTTTAAGTTATTATAATAGAATAAAAAGTGTTGGAACTAGAGCAATATGTACTCTTTTTTGCATTTTTCTCTTTCCTTTCAATAATTATAAACAAAAATAATGAAGTTTATTTAAAATTGAACTTTAAAAAAATGTAAACCTTTTAACGCAACATTTTTATGAAACGTATTTTCCATACTTTTTTCATTATTTTGTATTAATTTAGGTCAGAATATTCGAAAATATTATATTTAACATTTATGGTCAGGAAATACAGCACCGGTATTTTTCTACGTTAAATGTAAAATTAAGTTTTTTTCTTCAAATTTGCACTTATTTGCAGTTATTTAAATCTAAGAGAGCTATAGGAAAATTATATGAATATAGGAAAATGGAGATTGTATGAGATTACAGTTTATTGAATATTGAGATTATATGAATTATTTGTTCAAAATACAGTTCCTAAATAGCATCAAAATGTAGATATTTTTTCTCTGTAATAATTGACAAGAAATCGGTAGAGATTAATAACTGTTTGAATTATCCAATACCATTTTCTTAGGGATGAAACTGAACACAAGAAAAATATTTTTATCGGGTACCTTTTTCAGTAGTTATTTTTTCATCTGGATGAGTTGTTTCCTTTCCTCCTGTAATAGGAATATTGTGTATAATTTAACACAAAAATAATAAACTTTTCTTTACTATATAGTCTGCAACTATATGTAGTACGATAACATTATAGAACTTTATTTAAAAACAAAAACTCCTTTAATCTTATTAAAACTGTATTGTGTTGACTGTATGGTGTTGCATAATCATCGCACTTAATATACCAGGTTAGGCACAAGCTGGATTAAAAGAAATGACCGGAACTCCGACTATCTGATACCCATGGAACCAAGAGTTCTTGCAATCAAAATCGTAAGATAATGGGAGAATCTTTTTAAGTGGATTTTTAAAGTGTTCAAACATAAGTATAACATTAGGTGTTCAACGCATAAACTTTAAAGCTAATTTATTCAAATTATAATTGTCATTATTTTTGTTTGTAATTATTTAATATCAGTTAAATATTTCTAAAATGTTACTGAAAACATTCATGCAGTCAGCTCTTTAATTTATTATCTATGGATAATATAACTGTAATGATATATTTACCAATCCTATGCATGGGAAAATATTGAACCACTCTTTTTTTTAAAAATTAGATTGCTTTAAAACAGATCAAATTATTAAATAAAAGTTTTAATTTAAGGCGCTTAATCCCGGCATGAGATAGCTTTGGTTCTGAGACATGGAGATATGGTAAGTCTCAATTGAATATATTTGTACGAAAGATTTATAGGAAGCAAGACTAATATTATAGGAAGACTAAGTAAAATAATTATAATAATAATAAGTGTAGTAGAAGACCGTAAAGAACGGAAATTAATAAATGTTTTTTGAACTGAGACATAAAATGCATCAATAGATTAAACTGGGCTTTCAACAGTCAAGCACTCTTAAATCCTTTCATTCGGCAAAACTCTATATCAAGCATTTTATGAGACAAAACTGGAAAGCGTTGCTCACTTCTTGTATTTCTTCAAGAAGTTGGAGGAACAGCTTAGAACAGGATATTGCCGATAAGCCCAGCAATAAAGCTGTTGCAGAATTCAGACTTGCGGTGGGCCATGATTACCTGGCGAACCACCTATGCCGCATCGGCATTTTCCCTGACCCAAATTGCCCGTTATGCTCGAATAATGAACCTATGGAAAAGAACCATCTATTGAGATGCTCGGCTCAGCGTGGGGACTCTGAGGTGAGGCGCTACTGGAGTGCCCGACATCTGTTAATCAGATAGTGACTTTTTTCTCTTACTTGTTGTTCACTGTTTTTGTAAGAGTTTGTCATTTTCTTTTGCCATTAGAAATATAAAAAAGAAAAAAAATTAAACTGGGCTGCTCAAGTTTTCAGAAGGAATGATTTAAACCTGCTGAAGGACAAGGAGGAAGAAAACCTAAGTTCCAATAATTGACGCAGCTGAGAGAGAATTAAAACTCTAAAGGTTAAGGAACGGAGGACAATTATAACCGTCGTTGAACAGCCAACCCAATTTTTGGGGTTACGTCCACTAATTTTCAACTCCGTAGCCTTGTAATTGTGAATCCAATCCGGAAGACAAGGGAACTCCTGAATCAAGTATTGAAAGAAATCTGCCTTAGTGAAGGACTTTTTGATGGAACTAACCCGCATTTGCGTTACATGGAGAGGAAGACAACGAGAATCACCAACTGTCAGCCAGGCGGCAAAGGGACTCCCATGATCCGTCTACCACTGAGGATATATCACGTCAGCATGGTGGTCGGTCAAGGCCGGATGCGATTCATATCAACCATCCATTGCTGGGATTCGAACCTGGTTCACCTCTTGGAAGGCGAACGCTCTATTTCCTGAGTCATCGCGGCTTAATAGAGGACTATTGTCCTCCAGAGGCCCTGTACTTGAATTTACAAAGTGAATCTTCTGCATTATCTTTGCAAACTAATATTTGTCTGCGATTTCAAAGCAGTCAGACTGAGATTATTAATGTAAAAATTCAGATTAATCCGACATGCATATATATATCAAAATTTGCAAACTTAAGGTCTTTAAGAATTATGCATAAAAACTTTATATTGTTTATCTTAATGTTAAATAAGTAATAATTAATAACAATGATACTAAAAAAAAATTGAATGAATCTCTATATTGTTAAGTTTGCAATTAAGTAGCAGGAGGAAAAAAAAACTTTACTTTTTGTTTTGAAAAATTCTCTCAATTCGGGTTTTTAATTTTTATTAGAAACAAATTTAGTCATGTTAAAAAATAAGTCTCATTAATTTCTCCCCCATTTATTTGTCTGCTTTTTTAAAAAGAAAAAAGAAAACACACAGATGAAAAATAATTTGCAGAGCTGCTTTAATAATCTGCAGCCCTCGGTGCTGTGCTGGAAGGTTTCTGCTCTCAGGCTTGCAAGGTTGCTTGGAAATCTTCTTAAGGGAAATCCTTGGCTCTCACTGGGCTGTCATGCTACTAGTGATGACGGTGAAATTTAATTTTGAAACAGTCAAATAAATGTTTTTGCATACTACGAGCATATAAGTAATATATTTAAATTTAAAATAAATAAGTTCAAATACCAAAATCAAAACTAAATCCAAACATGTAGAATGTAAACAAAACAAAAGTAAACGAAACATGAATGCATAACAAGAGTTCATCAGGGGTACCCTACACGCATTTAGGCTCCATGCCTTCAGAACGAATGCATGGAGTTTAAGAAAAAGTCTTGTTAAGCATTCATGTTCCTTTTACTTTTTTTCTGTTTGATTATACATTACAGTTTCGGATTTCATTTCGATTTTGATATTTAAGCTTTATAAACTACTTATTTATTTTAAATAAATGGTATTCAAAGACAAATTCTGGACATATGCTGGACATATTTCTACTCATTAAAAGAAGAACATTATTCCTGCAACAGCTGTTTTGGTCCAGGGGTTATAGAGGTTAGGGTTCCACATTTTTGTGAACAACGGTACGATGCGATCGACAATGTATGCCAACCACTTTTACTTCGTAGACAAACTTCTACCCATCCATTAGTATCCATGTGTGGATACTATATATGGGTGCCCATCTATGGACCATCCAATCCAACCCCAGTTCTTCACGACAACATTTCAAAGCCTTGACGACAGATCTATGGAGGCTCGTTAAAAATGTTGTTCATTTTAAACAATATCTACTGAAATTACATCAAGTTATTTGGACAATTGCATCATGTTATATGGAAACTGCATCAAATTATATGGACAATATAGGTAGGATAATGAGTGTTGCAAAATATTAAGAGTTGAAAGCAATGAAAAGGATACCTTTTCCTTTGTCACATATGGCAACTATAAATGAAAGACATTTTCTTCTGTACTTATCGAACAGTTTGGCTCTTGGACAAGGCAAGCGTTGAGGTATTCCAGCGACGCAAAGATAGAATTTAGAACAATCTTCAATGTCAGAAAATGTTCCAAATAGCGATGGACACTGGAACTTCTTTTTCCCATTGAACGTGCTCAAGTTGGGGATTCCTAAGAATAAAATTTAAATATAATATGAACAAAACGCTTATCTCATTTCGTTAAACTGATTAGAATATTTTTACATTTCCATCTCTTTGCAATTTTATGTGTCAGTTAGAACATTATACAAAATCAAAATTATCACCATATTTACGAAATTACAGGGAAAACCATTGAAACATTTTAGAATAGTCTTTTTCTTAACGAAAAAGTAAAACCTTTTTAGTTAAATAAAATTTTACATCAAACAGGTTTAGCATACATTCCATAGCTATGTTTTAAACGAATGTTTAGTACATTGCCCCAGAAATTTTAAATGATGGCTTCTAAAAATAAAGATTTTTAATGTTCTCTAGTGTAAAAGCTTCTTCAATGTATAAACGATCGAATTAAAAATTAATAGGATTGAAACAATATAGTAATAAGCCACATTTCTTTACAGGCTATATATTTACATCGAAATATTTCATAATATTGTTTTTAAATAGGTACTAAACAAGTTTCTGCAATTTCCTGATTTAGCTTTACCGTATGCTTATTGCAATTCTTGATTTTAAATGTATTATATTACAGGCAGGATTTTTTTAATGGGTAATAAAATAATAATTGATAAATAAAATAATAAACCGTAATTAAGTTGTTTTTACTTCCATGCTTAAAAATAACTATTTTTTGGAAAATTCTTCGTATAATGAAAATAATCAAGACGTAAAAATTTAAGTTCTCTTGGAATGAAAGCATTTAATATATGAATTATTTCATTTAAATGTAAGCCTGTTGTTAATTTAAGCCATAACCTAGTCATTATTAATTTTAAAGAGAAAAAATTAGAAACTTTCCGCTGTAACAAAAATGTGCAAAAAAAATTTCCGAATCATTCTATACATAGCTTAAGTCTCTGATTTAAAAAAAAAATAATCAATGCAAAAATCTTAAAATGTAAGTATTTTAAAAATTCGTGAGTACACAAACACTGTATTATATTTTCATTGACAATATATTTATAAATGTATAGAAATAGATTAAATAAATGTTCCAACCCAAGCCTTTTCGGTGAATAACAACTTCATCCGAGTTAGTTCCATCATTTAACACAGAGGCTTCAGTGTTTACTTTTGATAGATAAATGCCGATTAGGAGACATATTACTGAAAATAAATAAAATAAACAAATAAAGAAAGAAACAGCAACACATCAAATTATATCTTTTTATTTCATATTATTTTATAACCGTCATTGAACAGCCTATCCGATTTTGGGTTTACGACAACTAATGTTCAACTCCGTAGACTTGCAATTTTGAACCCAATCCAGAAGACAAGGGAACTCCTGTATCAAGTATTGGAAGAAACGTATCTTCATGGAGGACTCTTTTGTGGTACTAATCCGCACTTGCTTTACATAGAGAGGAAAACCACGCATTAGCCTGACTGCTCGAGGAATCCGTCTACTACTGAGGATATTTTCCGTCGGAACTAAGGTCGGGGCGAGCAGATTGCGAAATTCATATCGACCAGCCATCACTGGGATTGAACCTGGTTCACCTCATTATAAGACGAACGCTCTATCCCCAGAGTCACCACGAACCAAATTATATCTTTGCTGGATTTTTGAGAAGACAAGAAAATGTAAAGCTGGCTGAAATTTTAGAAAAAAACTTAAAAATTTAAGAATCTGAATTTCTAAATATGGACACCGTGATCTACAGAAGTGTTTTTTATAATTTTCTATCTTTTTTTTGCTAATGGGTCTCATAAATTATTTTTAGCAGAATTTCTTATCTCATTCACATTGCGCATAAACAAATATTATTATAGTATTTCATTTTAACAAAGATAGTTCCATTATAAGAGTAGTACTTTATTCACGTCTCAGTAGAATTTCATGAAGGTCTAGGAAACATCTATGAGGATTATCCGAAGACATGCCATCACAATTTCGATACGTTAAAGAGAGGATGAACCCTCTCTTTGGTAGCCTGACGACCTGCGCACGAAATCAAACACGTGTCATATTGTTGTTTCTAATGAAACTTGGAGAAGCAAAGACGCTAGCCGTTGCTCTTGAGAATTAAGTCAGGAAGGAGCGCATTTCGTTGGATAAGAGAGCACCACTAGGGTGAAAGTGGGCCTCAGCTCAGAGCCCTCGAGATGGAAGGCATCTCATTTGTTGAAGCCACTTCCTCAATTCAGACGTAGATCTGAATGAGAAGAATTTTTTTTCCAAATCCCTTTACTTGTGATACTGTTTAGAGACCGACAACAGGACATTCGATTCCACAGATTTTGCGATCGCTTATATCGCACGTACTTAATGGGTCCTAGAAGCATCAAAAATCAAACAGCAGTCCCTCCAGACCACAGTATGCTCTAAGCATTAGGATACCACGGTCGCACGTTACGATATAACAGTTCAATGAGTACCTATACCGCACACTCTCGATCCCTTCGCAGGCTGATTAAAGTGGTCACCCTTTACTCGCTTACTAACTGCTGTCAGTTTTTGGTGTTTTTATTCTTCCTTCCCTCAAAAGTGGTTTTTTAGATTTAAATATTAATACACTAAATGTGCACACACACAATGATTTCAATTCTTTTTTTTTCTCAATGTTTCTGAAAATGCATATTTAGGAGTTTTTCTTTATGGAATACATTTTTGCATACTAAAATAATAGAAAGAGTCAAATATTTTCTGCGGAATTTTGAGGTTTATTGTCGAGCGTCATTAGGGCAGTTATTTTCTGTCCTTAATCAAAGCATTTTATTAAGCGAAAAATTATAGATTTTTTTTCGTTTTTTTTTTTATTGATGACCTAACATTACTGGAGAAAAGCAAATTCATGACTCGAAAATATGCTTTAAAATTACTGTTCATGAACTATCATTATATCGTAAAATGCAACACAAGTTTAGGATTTGAAATAAAAAAAAATCGAATGATAAGTTCGTCAAAGTAAATGTCCTTGTATTTATGCCATATACTTATTTTTGATCAAAATATGGCCGTGAATTCATATTTTAACCTATACTTTAAACTGTATAAATTGTTCAAAACGAGAAAAATAATCTAAATTACATCGAAATAATCTGAGTAATTAGTTCCAAAACGCTTTAATTTAGTTTTTCAAAATCAAAGTGTTAAGGTATCATACTAATGCCACAATATATTCTACAGCATTGTATTCAGTAGGTTTTATATATTTTAGTTGTAATTATAAATAAAGTTCTTATATCGGATACTTCAAAAGAAAAGAACGTAAAAACTTACTAATTTGACATTTTTGTAAGCCCTGAAACCACATTTTTTAAATTTATTCTAACGTTGCCGATTCGAAAGTGAAGACATTTACATTTTATCGCGTGAAAATCAAACCATATGGCACACAGATTCAAAAATAAATATCAATATTTAATCAGAAAGATAAAACATTGTGAGATTGGAGGACTTTGAACATATATAGATTTATAATTTTATTCCATAATTAAAAAGATTCTGATTCTCATAAATTTCTTGCCATCATAATTTAATGTGTAATATAATAAAAAAATACTTTAATTTTATTATGTATATCTGGAAATATTTATCATTGTGGAACAAATACATTGTTATACGGTTTCTAATTTCTTTTAGTAATCAAGATTTACAAAGTAAGATTTACAGGATCTTCCGCTACTATATTCTAAATGAACAATCAATACCTGATATTTAAGCCCCTCCATTGAGCTATAAGAATAAAAGACAAAGGAACTCATTTGTTTAATCATTTTGTGCCTGACGTCATAGATAAAAATACGTTCGCTTTATTTCAAATAAAGCAAAAGTGGTAGCACAAGTGTTTTATTATAACAGTTTATTTTACGGAAACAAGATAGTTATATCTACAACACATACTAATAATATATTTAAATGCACTGATAGAATTTTCTCTCTTAAAATTACGGTAAAATAACCGGTTGCAGTCTGTCCATCCGATTAGCCGTGAAGTTTACGGTAAAGAACATTTTTTACCTTTACAGTTTTGAAACCGTTAACAACAAGTATGGTTATAAAACCATGAATACAAAACTATACTGTTTTTAACCATTTACAACTAGTATGGTTTCAAAACAGTACGAAGGAAATTTAACCGGACGTAAGAGCTAGGTTTCTAGTTAGTAAATGCATTGGAGAGTGCAAGAGACTGGAAACTTTTCACGTGTTGTAGAGAATGAAGGAAATATTGTGGTGTCACCGCTGTGACTCGAATTCCAATTCTGTCTGTCATGACTTTAATAGATTGGCCCTCTAGGCTATAACATGTACGCAATAGCAAAAACTAATGGGCCTTAATAGGTGGGTTTAGTTGGTGCGATAAAATTCTGGTTGTTTAACCGTATTAGAGGAAAACAGTTAATAAACATTTTTTTTTTTTACAGTTGACAATTTGAATACCATCTTATTTATGGTTACTTGACTGTCTTATTTGAATGTGGTAAAATAAAAATTAAATAAATTGTTATTTATCCATTTTTCTGAGAAATTTTTAATAGTAGGGAAACAGGATTTAAATTAAATATACGGTGCTTTTTTAATGCAGGAGTGATAAGGAATTGCAAAAAATATCCATTTGATATGTGCAAGCATGTATCATTTCTTTGCATAGGTGTTTTTTAACCATAGATCACTTCTTACAGGTTAAGCACTATTGGATTAAGTGGGCTTTCCAAGACGATATTTTAAGATGGAAAGCAACTCGTTTGAACAAGTATCTGAAAATTTCTACATCTTCATAGGCATTGAAATACTTTTATCCTTAACTCTTTATTAGATTTAAAAATATAAAAAATCCCTCCAATAAGAAATTCTCAAAATTATTACCTATCATTTCTTTCTTTTTTTGACTAGCAAATTTTTTTAGAGGCCTTATCCCATTTAGTACTTAATAATATGTTATAAACTAGTCCAAGGAGGGGGAATTTTCTTTTGTGGCAAAATAAATTTTCACATATTGGAAAAGTGGAAATGAGTGGAAGGGATTACCTTTTAAAACGACTGCATTGGTATAAAAATCAATAATAATAATTCAAGAGAAATATATCACCGTATAATGATCAGCCTCTTTTTCTAAATTATTCAGGTCTTGTTGAAAAATTCAGCAGATAGACAGATGCTTTTATGCATTGGACTTTTATCAGTTTGAAAACAAAGAAACGTGTAAAAGTATCGGTTATCAGTATAAAGGAGCAGCTTGATGTACAGTGCGGAAAATAAAAAATGGAATAGTAAGGTATACAATTTTTATACATCATTTTAAAGAATGTAGTTTTACATAACATATTACAAATTTTGAGCAAAATTGGTCAAATATTTCCTGAGAAATTTTATGTTAAAAATATGATTTTTTAAACATTTTATCGGAATTATATTTCCTAAATTGCGGCTACCCCCTATTTTTCGGAGTCGGGAATCCGAATTCTTCGAAAAAAAGGTACATTTTTTCAGAGAAAGTACGCTTTTGTAACTGATTTCGTAACTTAAAATAACATCTGCACTAATTAATTAGTTTATTTGTGGTCATCCTCTCAAACCACTGAGATTGTGTCCTAGAACGTGAAGATTCGATCATTAGATCAAAAGTTATTCATGGTGGTCCAGTTTTCTTGCGCACTGTACTGTGTGTAAAATATTTTAAATACTTCAGATTTAATAATCGGAGTGTAAAATACTAAGATGCAATCTAGAAAAAGTGGTGCCAATCACTCAGTCAAGAGAGTGGGCGAAAGTATTTCGCTCCTGATAAACCAATCTCTAATTTTTTTCACACAATTGTAAAACTCGTTTATTGAATTATATACTTTTTATAATTAAAATTTTAATATATATTTTTTATTATTAGGTAATTTCAATATTGAATTAATTTATTATTATTTAACTTATTAAAATATTTTAATTATATTTATATTATATTTATATTAAAATATTTTTACTTATAAAAATATTTTGAGTTGTAAGGTATACAAATTTAAATAGGAAAATTCCAAATTCGAATGGAATTGAGCGAATAGTTCTTAAGAAGTAGAAATTTAGAAGGTAGGGGAGTGTCGGGTACCCCGCCCAGCTGTAACCCCCCCCCCCCACTGTCAATTTCATATGTATAGAATATTTCTTCAACTCAATGGGCCATCGGACATTAATTGTTATATTAAAAAAAGATTATTTTCAAAGTTTCAAGTATTTATGCAGCTTTAACATGGTAAACTATAGTTTTGAAAATATGTTGAATACAGTAGTCATGAAATTAAGAAAAATTGGTTGAATATTTCGATTAAACTTCATTTTTATACTAAAAAAATAATTTTTTCTATACATACAGCATTAAAGTATGTAGTCTTAAGTTTAATTTGCACAAAGAATGAAGTTTATATGTAAAAAATTGTTCTAGCAATTACAAATTTACAAAAAAATTGGATTTCGGGTAGCCCCCCTCGCATGAATGTCGGGTATCACCGCCGAATTTTATTTCGTCGATAAATGTACAGTTGCAAAGATTATCATTTTATTGCTGCAAATTTGATCGTTATATGCATTTTTAACAGCAAATATATGTTTTAATATTATATGAAAGATAAATTTATATATTTAAAAATGCAAATTAAAACGAGTTTATAAGAAGAGATCAATCAAATAAGTTTATATTGAAAAACAAATATTGTTATTAATTATTGTTAATTAAATTAAATTATTCTCTTTAAATATTTAATATAATTATATATATTAATATTATAATATATTAATATACATTAATAATAATGAAAAGTATGACATTTGTTGTTATTAAATGATAGAATTCCCTAAAAGTATATAAATATGTAATAAATAAAATAATTTTATGATAAAAATGATAAATGAGGTTTATCTATTGTCAATACATTGGTCATTTTCATTTACAACTGAAAAAACATTCAAAAAACATAATTTTTGTAACTGGTCGGGGCTACCCGACACATTTTGAAAAGAGCTGAAAAACATGTTTTTTTGAATTTTTATTTTTTTAAGTTAAACTATTCTTTTTTAAATATAAGCAATACTCCTTAAGTGGGTGGGGCTACCCGACTCTCCTCTAATTAAATAAATTGTTGTTGCTGTTGTTGTAATAAGCCTTTAAGGCAATGGGTGCTAGTGTTCTTGCTTATCAGTGGCGCCATCTATGGTCAAGTATTTGAATTCTGCCACACCCGTTTAAAGGGTGGACCTGTTACTACATTCATTTATTCATCCACAGATTGTAATTTTGACCTGAAGCAGAGAACGATCAGTCTCCAATTCAGTTCCCACAGAGGTATAAATTGTTAACGGAACATGGAGGACTTTGTAACCCGATAGATTTAACGTGTGCCAGTCACCATTTACTGCACGGGGAGGGGAGTCTCTGGTAAATATTTTACTTTTTTTATGTTATGCTATTATCCTTTTTCAAATTATTGAACATTAGTAGTGGTAAACACAACAAGGCTTTTTCAACCACGTTTATTAAATAAACGTAACATGAAATCCAATATTAACTTAGAATCAAGAATTAAAATCAATCAATGAAGTTATTATTAACATTGTAAATGCACGGAAGCACAACAAAGGGGAAAAAGAAATTTCAAAGCAATTTACTTGGAGAGGTTCAGTTGAGAAAAAAAATGCTTTTATAAAACTGAAAAGGATAATTTGATTTTATCATAAAAATCAAATAAACATTAGAGAAATTAATTTAAAATAGTTAAGCTTGTGAAAGAGGGTAAAGTAAAAAAAGTAATTTTACCTTGTCAAAGCTTTAATTTCTAAGAATGCAGCAAATATAATGAAACTTTTTTAAATGAAAAATCTTATCAGGAGCTAAACTATTTAGGAAGTTATGGGACTCATTTATGTCCACTCAACAGAAAAAAATATTATAAAATTAAACAGAGTGGAAAAAAAGAAACACAGAAAAATGTTAAAATCTTTGATTTTCTGCATAAAATTAATTTTAAAACTGTATAAGATAAGCTATGCTGCATACTACATGTAACACAAATTTTCACAACTGGATAACGTGAACGTATTTTCAACTAACAGCTGGCTTAGTTGCAGTAATATAAAACGCTAAAAAGGAAGTAACGTATCAATTTAGCAAGATCTGATGACTTATAAATGAATTAAATAGGTATTATTTTTAAAATACTACTCTTTATGTACAGTGCACACACACGAGAAAAGAACAAGAAAAAAACGGACCACCCTGAATAACTTTTGATCTAATGATCCGATGCTCACGTTCTAGACTCAAGCTGAAAGGCTCGAGGCAGTGATGCTAATTAACTAGTACCGACGATATTTTAATTTACGAATTCAGACACAAAAACGTACTTTCTCTCAATAAACAAACCCCCCAAATCTAGGGTGTAGCCGCAATCTGGGAATTATGGTCCCAATAGTTTGGTCAAGAGAGGGGTCCAAAGTTTGGACCCTTAGTGTCATTATTTTGATTTTTTGCTAATTTCGCCATATATCAAGAAATTTTTATGTGAATTGAAAATTTTTTGCACACGTTTATAAAATTTAATTGTCCAAACATTTAATGCTAATTTTTTTTGCAAATATGCATTATTTTTTTATTATTTTAATTTATTATAATTAAAAAAAATTTGAATTGGAAGGCATAGAATTTTCTGCATCATATAAAAGTTTGTAATTTTACATGGTAATTTACATGGTTTGTAATTTTACATGGTAATTTACATGGTTTGTAATTTTACATGCAAAATACAAAACTTGAGCATAATTGCTTGAATGGTTCCAGAGAAATCGAATTTTAAAAAAGTCGTACAGTTCGTACAGTCGTACATATTCGATTTCTTAGGAACTTTTCAACTGATTTTGGTCGAATTTTGCATTTTGTAATTAAAATTACGTAATTTAAAATGATGCAAAAAATTGTATACCTTACAACTCAAAAGCTTTTCGATTATTACTAAACAAAATAATAAAAAATAATGAATATTTGCTAAAATTATTATTTGCATAGAATTATCTTTTGACAAACGAATTTTATAATTGTGTTTCAAAAATTTTTCAATTTGTTTAAAAAGTTTCCGAGATATAGCAAAATACGCAAAAAAAGAAATTAATATTAAGGAGTCCACGCTTTGGACCCATCTCCTGACAAAACTATTGGAACCATATTTCCCAGATTGAGGCTACCCCCTATATTTTGGGGTTTAGAAATCCAATTCCATCCAAAAAAATATATGTTTATTCAGAGAAAGTACGTTTTTGTGTCTGATTTCGTCACTTAAATTATCGCCTGTGCTTATTGATTTCATTTTATTTTATAACCGTCGTTGAACAGCCGACCCAATTTCATGGGTTTACGACTACTTACGTTTAACTCCGTAGCCTTGTAATTTTGAACCAATCCAGAAGACAAGGAAACTCCTGGATCAGTACCCCCAGAGGTATTGATTTGTTGTGGGAACATGGAGGACTTAGAGACTCGACAGATTTAACGTGCATCAGTCACCATTTACTACACGGGGAGTCTTCGGCCGGCGAGGATCGAACCCACGACCTCTTGGATATGGGCCCAGCGCCCTACCAACCAGGCTATCCCGGCCTGTGCTTATTGATTAGCATAATTGAAGTTACCCCCTCGAATCGTTAAGAATTGCGTCCTAGAACGTGAACCAATCTTTAGATCAAAAGTTATTAATTGTGCTCCATTTATTTTTTTGCGCACTGTACATACATTTAACATACAGTAAACATATAATAAATTAACAAATAAAAATTATAAATTAACAAACGTATAATAATGAATTAAGAAACATATAATTTACGTTCAGCAAACTAAACGAATACACACAAGAAAATGAAGCGGTAAAGATATTACCTGCCTGAAAATTTCACGAGCTTCAAAAATATACAAAAATGAAATGACAGTCGACATGTTTCCAGCGAGTCAAAAAATGGGTGAATATTTTTGGTGTGCTTGAAAAATGTCGACTGTAATTTCACTTTTATATATTTTTGAGGAGTCTGAAGCTTTCAGTTAGGTAATAAATAGTTAACTAGCTTGAATACATAAAAATTTTATTTGGAATTTTATTTCAATAATAAAAACTATTTAAGTCACGGGACATCAAAAATACAAGTTTTTTTGTAAATGACTTTTATACAGTTATGTATATGTATAATAATTAAATTTCTGTATCCACCCATATTAATATTCTTAAATTTGACGTGATAATGATACTTAAAACATAATGATACCTAATGTGAGTCATAATGATACCTAAACACAAAAAAAAGTTTCCTCGAGTTTTCATTAAAGCAAAATACATGCTTTTTTGGAGATAATTTTCATACAGAATTTAGCTCTTATAACATATTTGAAATGTTTTCCGCAAAAACGATTCTTTTGAAATTTGTAGCTGAAATCTTAAAAGTAATTTTTTTTCAAACACATAACAATTTTAAAATTTATAAACACAAGAAACATTATTTCTACATTAACTTTATTTTAAAAATTCAACTGTCTAATTTAAGATATAAGCACGAATTGTAACAAAAATGCAATTTCCATGTTCGCTTAAAACACGTTCTCGTGTTTGTTCGCATATAAACAGAATATAATTTTTTTAATTCAAAAACACGCAATCACTTTAGCTTTATTTAAGTTGAATTTTGTGCAAAAAATACAGTGTATCTCTTAAAATGTTTTTCACGTTATATTGTGAAAAATAAAAATTAATTTCTTAAAAATGAGTAAAAGATATGAAAGCAGAAAAGCATATCTTTGCGATGGTAAACACCTTTCAATACGCAATTTGGAAAGTTTGTATTCAACAATGGCTGACATGTTTCATTCCACACCAAGTGTTACAGCATCTGATGAAAAAATAGTTAGTTTGCTTTTCAAAATAACTTTCATGCTATCCGGGGTTGACAGCTTTGATGGAAATTCAAAAATTCGAAAATATTTCTGCATATTTTGCAAAATATGCTTCATTTTCTTGCTCATTTTTTCTGATGTCGATGCGATTGTATTGAATGCAATTTTTTATAATTACGTTCCCACATATAGTATTGCTTACTTTGCTAGCATTATCAACAGCACACTTATTATCATTATGTGGCTGCTTATAATAAGGAGAGAGAGAAAGATTTGTTCTCTTCTTTCATACATGCAATTTTGGTATTTGACTTACTGTTCAAAAGAACGATGCAAAATACCATTTGCAAATGTTTCTATACTTTTTATATTCGTATCAGTTCAAGCCTATTTTTTAATAAATACATTCCTGGTTCGAACTGAGATGGGAGATAGGTATCACAAGTACTTTTTAGATACTTTCATCCTATCGGAAACGGCAATGAAAGTATACTTATACTTCAGGTGGATAGAGATATGCTTGACGCACCAGTTAACAACAGGATTATTTACCGTTCTGTACTGCACCATTTGTTACCATTTTTCAAGAATATTATCGAGATGGCGAAAGAGATTAAAGGTTGCATTACTTTCAGATAACTTAGAAGGAATAACTCTACGCACTTTTAAGATATACTCACTTCTTCTGGACTTTGCCGAAGAGTTTCAAAGATTCTTTTCAATGCCTTCTCTTTTGTTTATAATTAACTCATCTATAACCCTTTTTACTAGCATAGCTTTTGCTCTCGGGACGAAAATTTTTTTTGCTGATCCTAAATTTGTTATACATGAGATGAGGTCGATGATATTAACCGCTGTATATTTGTTTTGCGTGATGGCTGCTGGTTCGCAAGTTACACTTCAAATTCATGAAAATAAATTGTTGTGCCGTCGTGTTCTGGAAGCTTTCAATGAAAACCTCCATCGTTTAAAGTTTGCCAGAGCGGCTATAAGGCAAATACGAACAATCACAAATATATCTAGTTTTGTTCTTTCTGCGGGAAACATTGTTCCTTTCAATGGAAGTATGACTTTTGCAATATTTGGAATCATTTTGACTTATAGTTTGCTCATACTTAATGTAAGAGGAAAAAAATAAACTTTCTTTTTATGACTCGTGTTATTTAAAAAGAAAATATTTATTATACTTAATACTCGACTTTTATGAATAAAAAGATTAAATATTCCATTGAGTTCTGATAGCTTGGAAATTACCACATAACGTTTCTTCAAGAGGTGCTGAATCCTTCTAGAATTTGTTGCAGAGTTACAAAGAATAATTTTACCATTGCCATTTTTGTTCGTAATGTACTCATCTGTGTCCTTTTATAAACTAATCCTACAGCAAAAAAAATATTAACTAACGACAGCTCTATTCAACATGCCGTCACATCAATTGCAGTTTACACTTTCTGGCTAAAGGTATCCAGAGCCCACCTAAAGAAGTTCTGTACGATGAGTACAACTAAGGACGTTCCTGGACAACGGGTGTTGAGGGGATGTTTTTCCTGGTTTAATCCCATTCCCTCAGTTACTATGGTTAGAAACACGAACTCTGGTATGCATAATGACATTCTGGACAGTAACACTTTCCCAACTGTATGGCAATATTTCGTTGAAAGCCAATTTTTGTTCCTTATGGATAACTCCCCCATTCGAGATTCTGCATTCGAGATTTCTGCATTCGAGATTCGAGATATCTTAAATTCTATCATCTTAAATTCAGCCATATTTTAACGAAATGGGCGTTCTGGATTAGTTTTTTAAGAGACCCAATTCAAATCTCATCGAGCACCTTTGAGATCAATTAAAGCACAAATTACGTTGCAAGCTGATTCGACCATTTTTATTGCCAGGACTCACTTCAACTGTGACGGACGCCTGGAAGTCAATTCCTGTGAACATCTAACAGAAACTGAAGGAAAGTCTCCCGAGCTTTTTGCAGGCTGTCACCAATGCAGAACAGGAATCAACATCATATTGATAATGCCTCAAGATTTTTCTATTCCGTACCACTGGATGACAGGAAATTTTTATCCAGAGATTGTATACATTTGTGCGATGTTTGTACATTCTCAAGTTGCAGTTAAAATGTACGAGGGATTTAAATAAAATAACGACAACAGACTTGGAATTGTTTGATCACCGTATAAGCAAAATTACATAACATTTTTTAAAAAAACTCCTTTTTATTAACTCAAATTGAAACAAGTCTTAATAATTCAAATAAATTATTATATGACATTATTTAAAGTTTACTGTCTTTTGCCAGGCCTCCGGAAGTCGTTAGATACTGTTCGTAATGTGTTGCTTGTTAATGAAAGTGGTGGATTAGTTACTGATTAGCTCATAAATGACAAGTCTGGAAATCGGATGCAATGTAAAAAATTCCGGATCAAAGTTTGGTATAAAGACCGGCACTTTGGGTGCATCATCCGTAAAATCCTTTTTTTTTACCGAAAAAATTTTGTGCACTAAATTTACGGCATTCTTATTTATTTAGAGTGATTCAACAATTTTACATTACTTTAATGGTAAAAATTCCGTTATAAATTTTTTTTGTTGTTTCGTAACATGTTCCGATAAAAATGGATTTTACAGTAAAAAGTACAAGCACTTTGAGTGCTGGTACTTTTTTACCGTAATTTGATCCGAAATTTTCTGCAGTAATTTATCGACGCTGCATCTCGAAGAGACCACTCACGATGTCAATGTAGTTTTGAGAAATGGAGGAGAAACATGTGTTGTCCCTCTACGACCCGCACAACAAATGCTTTATTCCGAGAAGGTAGCTTACACCAACACCTCCTAGAAGAAGGAAGGCCTCAGCACGGATCTATTTTGTAGTCCGATGTGACGAAGTTAACTGAGCAGTAGATGAAAAATAAGAAAGATTTCATTACGTTCGGGGTACTAAGCTGCGCTGTGGTTGAAATTACGAAATACGTCATTACGTTTGGACTACTAAAGGATATTTATGGTAACCCGTGCTGAGGGCTGCTCTTTTCTAGGAGGTGTTGGTCAACTTCCATTCTGCCACCTAACCATCAATTACCGAGAGTAAGTTTTGTTTTATAAAATGTTGTGTTTCAAACTAAATACCATATTTTGCTTAGAGATGTGAATTTTCAATTGACATATATTATATCCATTCTCAACTCTAAAGGCAATTTCGCAGTTTGGAGTTGCAGATAGGATTTCTTAATTGCCCAACCAGTTGCTCGTAATAGGGTTACCTTTTTTTGTTACTTATCTTAACTTTTGGCAAATATTATTATTCTTTCACGCGCTGTTTTTATCTCATATTTTCTCAACTATGTTTGTAAAGGAAAGAAAAGTAAATTACAGGCTCTCGAGAATTGATAGTGATTGCTTATTCGATAGATTTTTATTCAATAGTTTTACTGTCCATTTTCTGGTTGAATTTTCGGGCTATCTTGGTTGAGCACACGTAGCCAGCAATTCATTTATTAGGTCACTCAGAACTAGATTTAACAATGTTTGTTTAGTTAACGGTATATAAAAAAAGTAATAAAATATTCGAATAAAATCAAATACTTGTTAAAACAATAGTAAAGAGATCACACAATAGTTTATGTTTTCGTTATAAAAAGTACAAAATTTAATTAATTAATTAATATTAATAAATTCAAATTTATCTTCGTTATAGCGGAATCATTAAAAAACACAATTTTACATGTTTTTAAAATGATATATTTTGAGTTCTTAAAATGAAGTGATGAAGCCAAATATGGCAAATGTAGTCCATAGAAAATGCTTTTCGATTTCATTCGACAAACTGATTTTGGCTATTTTAATTTCAATTTAATGTTATTAATCTCGATTTAAGATTTTGATAAAATTTTTGTTGTTTTCACGATGTGGTTAATGTGCAGGTGGTTAATGTGTGTGTGGTTAATGTGCATAATGTGTAGGTTACGACAGATCTATATTTAAAATAGATTCTTAAAATGCATTTTAAGTTCAGTGATTATGGATCATCAAATATTAACTAAATATAGGTTCTAATACTTTAAGAGATGTTTAGAAACGAAGAAAAACATTTGGCAAGTGAACGAACTGGTAATAAAAAAATATCTATATTGAATATCAAGCGACGAAATATATACAAAATATGGACTAATTAAAAGAAGGGGGAAGAGTAGAGAAGAAAAAAAACCAGCATAATGAAATGAAAATTAATTCCTTTAATAACAAGAAATATTAAAGGACCCAGCACAAATCTTACGGAACAAATCTTGACTAAAATAGGTTCTTGTTGTTTCAGAGAAAGACATTGCACAAAGAATAAAAAATTAATTCCTTTAATATTTTATTTTATCAGTCGATGAACAGCCGACCCAATTTTAGGTTTACCACTACTGATGTTCAACTTAGTAGCTTTGAAATTCTGAACCAATCCAAAGGCAAGGAAACTTCTGGATCAGTGCCCCCCTGATGTATGATTTGTTATGGAAACATGGATGTCTTTGTGACTCGACAGATTTAACAGGCATCAGTCACTATTTACCACATGGAGAGTCTTTGACCGGCGGGGATCGAACCCACGACCTCTTGGACATGGGTTCATTGCCCTACCAACCAGGCTATCCAGGCCCCTTAATCCCTTTAATAATAAGAATTATAAAATGACCCCCTACAAATCTCATTGATCAAATCTTAATTGAAATAGGTTGTTAAAATTTAAGAAAAAGACCCCGCGCAAGGAAATAAAAATTTATTCCTTTAATAACAAGAGTCATTAAAGGAGCCCGCACAAATCTTATGGATTAAATCTTAACTGAAATAGGTTCTTGTAGTTTAAAAGAAAGACACCGAACAAGGAATAAAAAGCTAATTCTTTTAATAATAAGAATTATAAAAGGACCACGCACAAATTTAATGGATCAAGTCTTAACTAAAATAGGTTCTTACAGTTTAAGAGAAAGGAAATAAAAATCTATTCCTTTAATGACAAGAGTTATTAAAGGAACCAGCACAGATCTTATAGAAATTAATTCTCTGCCAAATTGGCTGAAAATTTAACATGTTCTTGATCGAAACATTATGAGCAAAAGTTTTCGTTGACACAAAGTCTAAAAATGAATAGTTTTCGAGATACGGAATCAATAAATAACAAATATAGGCATGAGAACTAAAATATACATAAGATATATATATACACATAAGAAATCTAAGAATCGGTCACTATGGTGTAAGATGCTTGAAGTTAGCTTGCTCACGGAATTAGACATTGGACAGTAGCGTACACATTGCGAGTGTTATATGGTTTTTAGGATATGCACGGTTTTTACATCTAAGAAGTTAATAGAATGTATCTATGACACAGAGAATAGACCAACCCAACAAAATGTAAATAATATTAATAATGGAAGATAGTTATATGCTTATGTGCAACTACTATTAATTTTTGGTAAGTGAGAACTTTCGATCAGAATGTTTTGAACTGCAATACATTAAATTTTTGCAGTCAATTTGATACAGAATTAATTTCCTTAAGATTTGTGTATTTTTTTAGAACACTTATTTGAGCTAAAGTATAAAAAATAAACTGTTCGACTGGATACTCGTTCTGAATAAAAGTTTATTTCCTTCCTCCTATTTATTTCACAGGATCTAAGAACTTCTCGAATATACTTTGCGGAAGGAAGAAAACTGATTATATTTGAAGAAAAAAGTACAAAAGAGGAAGAAGATTTCATCTTTTTTACTCTTATCATTTATTAAAATGAACTGTGGTTTTGTTAAAAAAAAATTTATGCATATTAATCATGAGCAAGTGATATTTTAAATATGTTAAAAACATTTATTTGCAGAGAAATGTATTCATTACTATTCATTAAACACATTACCACAAATTATGCTACTCACATATTTCTTTACATTGTTCATAAATATACTCTCCCATAGTAACTAAATTATTTTCAAATAAATATAATTTCCATGTAATAATAATCCTGGCTGGAATTTTAATGACCTAAAAATTGTTAAAAAATGCAAAAAGGGGGAAAAAAAGTCTTCAAAAATCAAATAATGTCCTTTAAATATTCGGCGCCATGTTTACTATTTGTGATTTTTGAAAAAAAAATATAAATAGTAATCAGCGTTTATAAGTTTGATAAGTCGTAATTAAAATAAACAATAAAACAAAATGTAACAATAAAATAAAATTCAAATACATACCTGATAAAGATAAATAAGAATTTATTATTCTTTAGTTACAATCTTTATAAAAAGTAATCTTTTAATCTTTTTGAGCTGCATAAAATGCTTTTTAATATTGTTAAAATCGAAAGAACGCCTTTTGATTAAAAGTAAATTATCCTGAAAAATTCCGATCGAAATCAAAATTTGTTTCTAGAGTATATTTGAAACAGCAAGATTCCATGCATAATTGGCAGATAATTTATAAAGGAAAAAATTAATCTGCAAGCAAATTTCCACAAAATAAAAAACACCATAGTTGATAACAATAGGACTAAAAATAAAGAAAAAATAAAAATGATCAAAAGAGTATCTATAATTCTCCATAAAGGTTAAAAAATGTATTTATCATCAACATCCTAGCCCTGATAATAGTAATGAGTAAAAACGAAAAATTTTAAAACTACATTTGAAAGGAGAAGAAAATAATTCTGCTTTGATCACAGCTTTCTGTTTTGATCAACTTTTAGGAAATGAGCAATGATTTTCTTATATAAAATTATTAACAAAATGCTTTTATATAAAATTATAATCACTATACTATTCATTCAAAAAAATGTTCTTTGCTTCTGTAGGAAATATCGACCTTCAGGAAATGAACAATAATGATTGAGGAATTATCACCACCGGAGTTAGTGAGTGGAATATTGTAAGAAAAGAAAAGCATGATTCTACCTGTAAATTATGAATTAGTAACTATTATAAATTATGGTAGTCATGAATAAGAAAAAAACTGTGCAAAAAATTTATTGAAAAGTCTTACAAAAATGACGTTTATTCTGGAAGGCTAAGACATCTCAAGAAATAATTCTTTTTAGAGAATAGCATGATATTTTTACAGCTGTTGCGAGTTCAGAAAAGTTGTTCCTGATTAAGTTATCTTAATAAATGAAAATGACGTAATGCGTGAACTTGAAGATAAGTAACAGTTTCGTAAAAAAGAAAAGCTTTTGTTGTTTGATTTTTTAATGTTTAAGAAGTTGCTTTTAAGCTGCAATGTTTCATAAAAATTTGCAAAAATTGTAAACTGTTCGTAGATTTTAGAAATCATTTTTATCTAGGTTGAAAAGTCTCGAAAAATTGGTGATTTTCAAAATTGCTCATTAACTCTTAAAATATTTAAGTCATTTTCTCCTTCGATGATTTTTTTTTTTTTTTATTCATCGGGAAAATAGGTGTTGTTCTAGGATTTCCTCGTTCGCATACTTTTCAACTCGATCAACTTCAATACCGTAATCACAAATAAAAAGTTGCAAGTATTACAAAAAATTAGGTTTACATAAGCATTAATAAAAAGACAAACACAAGATAAAAAAAAAGGCAAAAAGAAGAAAAAAAAGAGAAGACTATAGTTTTGAAACTTCATGGAGACTTTTTTTTTCAGACGGAGTTTCATTCCCGACTGAGTTTTTTCGTTTCATTTACGCATGCGTGAATTTTAAATGTTTTTGCATAATATTAATTTTATGTTTTTTTTTTTGTCTTTTCATTATTATTTTATTCGTAATTACTATCTTGGCCGGTGGTTTTAATATAAATATGAATACTGATGACGGAAATAATATTTAAAGATATTTTTTTCTCTGCTTATATGCTTTTGTAAAGCAATTGTCCAAGTAAAAATATAATTGGTTTTTCTCTTGTCAGTCAGAGTTTTTTATTACAATGAAAAATTAGAAGAAATATAATAAATGAAATCGATTCAAGTAATCTTTAGGATAGTTTTATGGCATTTAAATATCTTATTATTTGTGTCTAGCAGATTTTGTTTCATACCTGAAATATGATGAAATACACTATAAAAATTGCTAAATATTAAAATGTATCATTTTAATGCAATAATTGGGCATAATTCGAAAGCAATAATCATCATCAATTGCTCGACAGTCAAGGGTGGGCCTTGGCATTTTTAAAAAGTTTTTTTTCCAGACTAGCCTTTCTCCTGCAAGCGTTTTCAAGTTTTTAGTTTGTAAGATCAAAGGTCTTCTTCTAGGCTCCCTATCCAAATTCAGCCTGCCTCTTTTTCGTGTGCCAACTGATCTGGCATTGAAAACACTTTTTGTGTTACGGTCTTCATTCATTCCGATAACGTGGCCTGTCCATTTTATTCTTTGTCGTTTAATGAAGTTAATAATTTCAGATTGAGGTTATGAGTTGTAAAGTTCTAAATTTGTTCTTCTTAGCTGCACACCATTTTTTTGAATTCCTCCAAAAATACTTCTCAATACCTTTCTCTCAAAGGTACCCAACATAGCCTTATCCGCACAGATTATGGTCCAGGTTTCACAAGCATATGTTAAAATTGATCGTAAAAGATTTTTATATAAGGAAACTTTTGTTTTTCTATGAATTACATTAGATTTTATGTATTTTCGAATTCCATAAAAAACATTTATTGACTATACTGATTCTCTTTTGTATTTCTGTTGTAATATTGTTCCTGTGTTTCAAAAAATAATAATCAAGTTTTATTACAGCATTTTTAAAATGTTTTAGCGCATTTTTGAACAATTTTTTTTTCTAAATGCACATTTCTTTACTAAAAATCGTATTTTCTACCACTATTTCAAGCTCGGCTTACAGGAAATTAAAGCACTTAAACATTGGGTGTTTCCCCTGTAGAAATAGCAATAAGTAACACTTTTCAAGTTTTTCATATTTTCCTCGCTTTAATGCACATATAGGTTAAAGTAAAAAAAAAACATACTCATTATTATTATTGTCAAAAGTAAACAAATAGTTGACTGGATAAATAAAGACCTTGAATAATGTCTTACATCAATTACGTGTATAACTTACATAAAATACAACTAGAGACATTTTAAAAAGAATAATAGACTTCTAAAAGATCTTGTTAGAAGTATACAATGCTCTTTTAGAAGAATGCCAAAAAAATTTAATATGGCAAACACTATCATAAGTATAGAAAAAAAAATTCTTGCGCCTGTAATTTTCTATTTTTGTTTGCGTTTATTTTTTTAAAAGTTGTATAACCTTTATTAATGAATTTTTAATTGCAGAAATTTATAAAAAATAACGGTGTGTTTTTAACTGATTTATACATCATTGAAATGTAACCATATCAGCTACGCCCAGCTAATACGTGTTTAAAGTGACATATCCGTTTTTTTAAAGATCTGATTTTTATTGGTTCGTTTTTCGAAGATACGTATTTAAGATCCGGTGTAAGATCAACAAGGTTTTCTAACTTTTTATCAGTTCTGAATAAATAATCAATTCGCAAATTAACGTCAATTATTTGTTTTAAACGTTATTTTTCACCGTAGCGAACGAGGCCAGGCATTTTCAACATTGAGTAAGTTTATGTATTATTTAATATTATCGTTAAGAGTGGATGGGAAAATGTTAATAAGTTAAATTGAGTTTCAAAAATATTTTTAGAACACGTTAAAAACGTTTTTTTAAGCTCTTGTAAATGTTTTTGTGATGCAATTACGGTATCACAACATTGCGGAACTTCTATAGAATTAAATATTTAATACAAGTTAATTATTTATGAGCAATGCTGAAGAAAAAAGTTAATGTAACAAAACTCGAAAAAGAAATTTTTTTCGAGAAATATTTTTTTAAATGAAAATTACGCTATTTTAATAAAAAAGAGTCTGTCAAAATGGATTGTGTCACGGGAGATTGGGACTTGAATCCTGAAAGTGAAACGAAGAAAAACATTAAAAGTGTATTAAGATATTCATCATTAAGTTAGGAGGTAGTATCGAAGAATAAAATTTAATAATGATTTTATCGTACATCCCTTATAAATTTGTTAGATGAACAGCGCTTTTGTAAATTTGTTTGATGAACAGTGTAAATTTGTTAGATGAACAGCGTAAATTTGTTAGATGAACAGCGCTTTTGTAAATTTGTTTGATGAACAGTGTAAATTTGTTTGATGAACAGTGTAAATTTGTTAGATGAACAGTGCTTTTATTTCATACGTAAAAGTTTTTCGACATAAAAAGCCTTAAAATAAAAAATTTTAACAGTGAAAACAGAATAGCAGATACATCTACGTTTCAGGGAGTTAACAAAAACATTTATAATAAATTTTAAAAACGTTATTGTACAGTGCGCGAAAAAAAAGGGTAACTTTTGATCGAAATTTTTACATCATTTTAAAGAGTGTTTGCTCAAATTTTGTATAACATGGCCAAATGTAAAATGTGAGCAAACTCGGCTGAATAGTTTCTGAGAAATCGAATTTTAAACAAATCGTAATTTTTATCAATAAAATTGTGTCGATAACGTAAAGATCTGATCATGAAATCAAAAGTTGTTTAGGGTGATCCATTTATCGTTTTGGGCAATCTGCATTCCATGCATTAAATACTTTTTTGACATCATTTATACTGTTATTACGTTTATCTGTTACTAGAAATTTTAATTTTTTTTATATTTCTTAGCTAAATGATTTTATATTTCTTAGCTAAAAAAATTACTAACTGTTAATCGAACTCTGTTATTAGAACCTTTAATTTTTTTTAATTGTTATATTTCTGAACAAAAAGTAGCTAATTTAAAAAAAAGAAAACATTACGGAAACAATAACAATAAAGAAATTTTCATCCTCAAGAAAGTTATACATTTGTATGTTCTTTAAAGAAGAGTTGCTTAAATCGTGCCACTTTTTAAATTTTTATTATTCATAGATCATTGACAATTACATTTGAAATATTTTAAAAATAAAGTACAGTCCTTCAGCTACTTATATAATTTTTTGGTAACAATGATTGCACAATAAGTACTGAAGATTAAGTGAAAATCTTGTTTCTCCGAAAGTTATTACACAATGAAGATTAGCTGTACTGGAGAAATTGACTAGGGAACAATGCTTTCTATCCAAACTTGCACAGCCGTGGTGGCTCGAGATAAAACACTCGCCCCCCAATCCGGTGATTCGGGATACGTGGTTTTCCTCTCCATATAACTCAAAGGCGAGTTAGTTTTATAAAAAAAAGTCCTCCAAGAATGGAAATTTCTCCCAATACTTGATCCAGGAGTTCTCTTGTCTGAAGGATTGGGTTCAAAATTACGAGGCTATTGAGTTAAACAGTGGTAGTTGCAAACCAAAAATTGGGTCGGCTGTTCAACGACGGTTATATAATTATGAAATATCCAAACTGGCATGCGTTGGTAGTTGCAACTAGAACTTAGCGTAAGCAGCTAGAATATTTAAATTAGACGGAACATTTATTCGGTTTTTACCCTGAAAAATGCACATTTTGTACTGGGCAATAAGGTGAGTAAAGATGATTTTAAGATATTCTTCAAAACGAATTTTTACGCCAACTACACACTGCTTCCTTTAACCCAGTGCGAAAAATAAATATAAAGAAAGCGGTTCCATCTGTCAAGTTTTTTTCAGGATTGAAAAGAATATTAATAAGCCATTAACTCAGGTAACACAGAGGGAAAGCGTCCCCAAAAGAAAAATTTAAACACTAGTGTTCGTATAAAGGCTGTTAAACATCAAGATTTACAGTTCCTGAAAAACTTTTTGGAGCAAACGGAGTCACGAGAATTTTATGAAAAATCACCGATTTTGAATCAGTTTCATGAGAAGAAAAGAAGAGAGGCAGAAAGAAAACGACAGTAACGATACTAGTGAGGAAGTATCCATTGGGGAGGGGAATTTTGCGGACAAAACGGTTAACATTTGAGTAGATTTTTACAATTTCATTCTCACGCTTGCTACTGAAAATTATCAAAACTTGAAATTAATTTTTCCCCAGAATAACGTTTAATGGACATAAACCATTTCCACCCTTCATCCCGTATAAGGACACAGTAAAAATGCAATATAGTTTCTCTACTGTAAGAACTCCCCTCGCCAGAAAGTCTGAGGCCGTCTGCTGCTACGGTAACAAGAATAGCTCACTTCAGAAAGGGTAGCTTCTCTTCACTCTAGGGGCTAAAGAAAAAGATTTCCTCTTTTCGCCAACCTAAGCCAAAACCTGTCCTAAACCGTGACCCCACACCTTTACTTGAAATAGTTATATCTCGTTATCATAGTCACCACCACGAGTCAAGACGAATGGCTAGGGGAGTTCTTTCTTGAGACAAACTATTCTCTAATTTCCACACCTCTCCTGTCTGGAATTTGAGATGAAGACCCCTTCTCGTTTTTCTGAGCGTATAAGGGCTCATAGAGCTAGTGTATCCTATTGACTAGACCAGTTAAGATAAGCAAAAACATCAACAGGATTTAGCAGAACTAAAGCAATATTCTTATTATCAAATACGACGTAAAATTTTTAAACAACCTATTCTGTTATGATCTATTTATTCTTGGCCAAAGATCGCACCCCTTTGCCTTAATGACAGACGACAAAACAACATAGTTAGGTTCAATCTGCAATTTATTATAATTTTGTATACTTGTAACAGTTCAAAAATTTTATTTCACATTTCTTATTTTGCTATGAAACAATTGTTTTATCATTGGGTTACTAATGGTCTTCTTATTCTCTTAATTACAAATGCCCCATATTATTGGTTGTATAACTGGTTTCCTAAATTGTACAACTTGTAGACTTTGTGAATGCAATTAACTCTTAGTACTTACTGCACAAATATTAAAAAAAAAAACTAAGTTCCTGTATTTCATTATTAAAATATTTTAAATGTAATTATTAGGGATTTGAAGCTTTTAAAATTTAGAATAAGGAAAATGGTATGATTTTGGTAACTATCTTCTAAGATTATTTTATAAAGTACAGTAATAATAAAATTCAAATAATATATTTAATATAAATTTATAATATCGGGTTGTTCGGAAAGTAATTTCGTTTTTCCAACAGGGGATTTAATTGTATTTTTCGAATCCAACTTCACACTTAAGCCACATTATCATTATATGTTTTGAGAGCTGATATAGCAAGGCTTGTGGGTGAAAAAGTTCAATTAATTCTACGCAGTAGTTTTTGGCTGGTGCCCTTTTAAATATGGAGAACAATAAGCAGCATTTTCGTCATATTTTACTTTTTTTCTATAGAAAAGGTAAAAATGCTGTTTATGCCAGAAAGAAATTAATCGATGTGTATGGAGAAGATGTGTTGACAGTACGCCAGTGCCAGAATTGGTCTGCGAAATTTCGATCCGGCAATTTTGATGTCGAAGATACACCACCACGTTCTGGAAGGTCCGCTGAAGTTGATAAAGACACGATAAAGGCATTAGTTGATGCAAATCGGCGAATAACAACACGTGATATCGGTGAGAGGTTAAATTTATCGAATTCAACAGTTTATGACCAATTGAAAGTCCTGGGTTTAACTTCGAAGCTCGATATATGGATTCCCCATGTTCTCACACGGAGAGAAATTTGTGTCGTCGCGTTGACGTCTGTGATTTGCTTTTCAAACGTCACGAAAATGATCCATTTTTGAAGCGCATCATTACTGGGGACGAAAAATGGGTTGTCTATAACAATGTCAAACGC
Organism: Parasteatoda tepidariorum; assembly: GCF_043381705.1. Taxonomy (NCBI): domain Eukaryota; kingdom Metazoa; phylum Arthropoda; class Arachnida; order Araneae; family Theridiidae; genus Parasteatoda; species Parasteatoda tepidariorum. The sequence continues at coordinate 81,226,546 of NC_092207.1, read as the reverse complement.
AAGAGATCGCGGAGAAAAAAAGGTGAACCGGCTCAAAGCATTTCGAAAGCCAATATGCATCAAAAAAAGGTGATGCTGAATCTTTGGTGGGATTTTAAAGGAATAGTTTTTGTGAGTTTCTACATGATAACACAGCACTTAACACAACACTACTGCCGTCAGCTGGACAAATTGAATGACGCTCTTTCACAGAAAAGACTAGAATTAATCAACAGAAAAGGTATAGTGTTCCACCAAGATAATGCGAGACCTCATATGAGTTTGGTCACTCGCCAAAAGCTTTTACAGCTTGAATGGGATACACTGCCACACCCACCATATTCTTCAGATCTGGCTCCTTCGGATTATTATTTGTTCCGGTCACTACAAAATGTTTTGAACTGTAAAACCTTTACTTCAAATGAAGAGGTCAAAAATCACCTGGATCAGTTTTTTGCCAGCAAAGATCAAAATTTTTATGAGCGTGGTATAATGCTACTACCAGAAAGATGGCAAAAGGTATTGAACCAGAATGGCCAATAAATAATTTAATAAAATATTTATTCATTATACGAAAATTGTCTTTCATCCCCCCCCCAAAAAAAAAGAAAAAAACGAAATTACTTTCCGAAAAATCCAATATATATGAAATATATTATTAATATATTTAATTCGAATAATACATTTAAGGAAAATTTAAGTAGATTTTCATTTTTTCTGTTTATTTTTTTATCGTTCATTTCTGCTGTTATGGTTGTTTAATCTTTATTTTGTAATTTTTATTTTTAAGGAATTTTCAATTCATCGGATTCAGCTGCTGATATCTTTTTTATTTCAACGCATCTGATAAATCCTAACGTTCCAAGTAGAAATTCGTTGTGAAAGGTGCTTTGTTCACTGATATAAGTGTAAGTTCGAAGTAAATATTTGGAGATTTGCTTTTACTAGATATTTGATTAAGCTTTTTATTAATGATTTACTTCCTTTTACTTCATTTTTATTACAGTATATCTATCCATAATATCTATCTATCATCAACTATATAATCAATGTGCTAATTTTATACATTGGGGCTATGAAATTTAGATTTGCCTTTTTTACTAGAGTTGAAGTTTTTATTTTTATATGTTTTAAAGTAAATATTTACTAATGCAGTTTATTTCTTCTTTTTTTTTTACTGAATTAAATACTTAATATCTGAATAATAATCATTAAACACACATTAATGCTCATATCTATTCTCAATATTATTCTTTGAAGAAATAGAATTTTCGCTATAGCTATAAATTATTTTTATTTTTAAATTTCTAAATTTTTATTCCTTTTTTAATAAGTAATTTTTTAATAAGTGCCTCATTTTAATAAGTAATAGCAGGCATCCCATGCATATATTTGTTCTCATATAGTTATTTACCATTTAAAAACGAAATTAATTACGAAACGAAAGCAAAACGTAATGGCATTCACGGCACAATGATTCTACACGAAAGGCAGATGGGCACGGGCGACGTAAATTCGTGAATAATCGCTAACTCCCCGTTTTTGACGAAAACAAAAGTAAACGTTTTTTGCTTAAAAATAACTAAATAATTAGTACTCATCGAAAAATAATAAAATGTTTTCTTGGTGTTTTGAGGAATTCTGAATGCACTAATATTTTTAAAAAAATTGAATGTAATTGTGCAATGCAATGGATTTAGTAAAAAAATGCATAACTTTAAAGTAAATTTAACAGAACAAATGGTTTTTATGCCATGCTCTAAGTAAGAATGATAAAAGTACCAAATTTTATCACAGTTTATAAAAATCTGCTTCGGTAAGAATTACCGAGTTTTCTGGCCTTCCCGTAGTGCCAGAAATATGGTAGATTTTACCATATTTTGGGTTTTTTTCCCCTCAGACCTATTGTTGTTGTTGTAGTTCATTTACTTCGCACTAGAGCTGCACAATGGGCTATTTGCGACGGTCTGGGAAACATTCCTGAGGATGATCCGAAGACACGCCATCACAANAGGGGATTCAACAGCTTTGGTGGCCCGACGACCTGCATGCGAAGTCGAGCACTTTACTGTAGAACAGTTTAACGAGGATCAATACCGCACGCACACCCTCGGTCCCTACGCAGACTGATCCAAGTGGTCACCCACCCACACACTTACCGCAGCCAGTGATACTTGACTTCGGTGATCTGCTGGGAACCGTATCTTAACGATCAGTCCACTGCGGGACCCCTCAGACCTATATTTTAAAGTTTAACTACATGTTAAAACTTCTGTACATCAGTAACATTGCGTTATTATATTGCGGATAAAAATGTACATTTATGCTCTTGTATATAACGGTATTTATACTTTTTAAATATATTTCAGGGGTCCGTCGAAATAGTAATGATGCCACCCAAATGTATACTCATAGCTATGGGTGTTTTGATTGTGGGCTCTTTCCTTTCTGGAAATACTTCTGCGAAGCCTTTAGAGCCGGAAGACAGTGAGGTTGATATGGATGATTTTAACTCAGGTAAATTTTACAATGAAAATTATTTCCACCAATTTGTCAAAAGAAGTTCATAATTTTAAAACAAAATCAAAACTGAAACTAAGAAGTAAAACAGAACGTTTTGTTATTCTCTTATTATAAACAGAATAATTACAGCTCGATAAGTAGTTAAACCACTGAATCGGAAAATTTCTGACATCAAGACAATGTGACGAATTAAAATTTTGAAAAAAACCCTCTTATATAATCAGTGAACTGCAAAAATTAATTTTCCAATACAGTAAAAAACAAGATGGTGGCTGCATAGCTTTTTTGATTAAATGTTCCTTCTTGAAGGATGTAGAGGCAGAAACAAAAGCATATGCAATTTTTGCTTGAATGAAAAACAAAGTTGTTTCAATTATGTACAAAGATAGCTACATAAGTATGAAGGAAATTTTTTTTGAATTTACCAATTCGTTTCACTAAGAAAAAAAATCAGAATCATCTTTATCAGCTGGATGCTGAAGAAATAGAATAGAAATAGTTCAAATATTCTTTCCTACCTGGATCTTATCTATTTACCAGACTTCGATACTGCAAATCTGCTTCGCTTGTGTTCAAAAGAAAACGAACTCGAATAATATAACAAATTTAATGAGAGGACGGACATTACAGAAAAACGATCTTCTTTCATCGAAGCTATAAAAATCAAATTGAAACAAAATAAAAACATTAATATTCATAATATACATTCAGTCTGAGCGCCATCTGTTGGCATTAAAGTTAATCTGTTTCAGATGCTTAACCAAAATTAAATAAAATCTTCGTAGTGAGGTATATGAGTAAAAATTGAGTACTATAGAGCCCGAATTATCGCTTTTCTCCATTTGCCAAAACTTTCGTAGTAGGCTTAACAAAAAAAAACTATAGGAGTTATTTTTAATATTTTTTAGAAATTACGCTAAATGTTTTAAAAATGGTCCAAATAAGTAATATCTTTAATTAAAATAAAATTTGACTATTACAAAGAATATTAAATTAATAAGCTTAATGCTTACGCATTTGTAAATAATTAGCGCTTTCCACCAGTACTATGTTATTGTGTGCAAAAAATATAAATACTGATGATTGAGCTCTTTCCTTATCTGAATAAGGTTTTTCAAAGGGTTTGCCATAAGAATTCTTTTAATTATTTAAATTCTTATTGCATATAGTATCTAAACAAAACTCGAACTTGATCATTCAGCGGTGTTACATAATAATAAAATTTTGTGGAAATGTTGAAGAGTTTAGGAAAATATAGTGGTTATACTTATTTCAACGGTGACATTCTTACACCAAATTGTTGTTGAAAATTATTTCCAGACAGATGATTAAAAAAAAAAAACCCTCTAACAACATGTCCTTTCTCCAATGAAAATTCTTTTCTGAGCAATTTAGAATCATATTTTTGTGGCTTATCATTATATTGCCCTTCGATTTAAGAAAGCAACTTGGACTAAAACCGTTTTCCATCCCCACTGATAATCAAATCTATCTTCTATAATTATTTTTTACCAATAATAAGAGTAATTGAATCAATATTACCTTGCACTTACTTCCAAGGATATTTTTTGTCTACGCATGAACAGAGCTAGGAACAGTTAAAAAAGTAAGTTATAGAATTCATAATAGTTTTACATCTTATCTTTACTTGGTTTTTATGTAAATATATAGTAATTTAGAACTGATAGAGGGGCGTGCCCCCCCCCTTCCATAAAAATGGCCTAGCTACTCCAATGATTGATCTGAAAAACTGCGTGAACAAAGATCTTGATTTCATACTTTAAAAAAAAAGAAAAAAAAAACTTAAATACTTGTTATCGACCTCTCAAGGTAATTTGGGTAAATCGTTTTTTCTTTTCTTCCTTGAAATTTGCTGTAATACCTTAAAAAGTTGTGTAAAATTGTTACGAATAAGAAAATTTCGAATTTTTGCACATCCTCTCTCATCCCTCTAATTATGTTCAGAAAACTTCCAAAAGCGTATTTCTTAATGCTATATCTTAAAGCTATTTCTAGTCGGGCTAATTTATTCGAACATATCTTCACCAATCCAACTGAAATTCAAATTGTATTGCTAAATTACATTCTTTACAGAATTTCCTTTTTTAATTGTAAGAGTCGTGGTGGCTCAGTGGATACAGCGTTTACCTCCCATTGGGTTTAACTAGGTTCGAATCCCAGTGGTGGCTGGTTGAAACGAATTCTGCTCCCGGATCGCATCGACCACAGTGCTGACGCAGAATATCTACAGTGGTAGACGGAACATGGTTTAGAATCCTCTTGCAATCCGGCTGACCGTGGGAGGTTTTCCTTCCCATGTAACGCAAATGCGGGTTAGTTCCATCAAAAAATCCTTACAAAAGACTACTTTGTCTCAATACTGGATTTAGGAAGTTCCCTTATCTTCTTGGTCGGGCTCAAAATTACAAGGCTGAGGAGTAGAACATAGATAGTCATAAAATTAGAATATTGGTTGTTCAAAGCATACTTTTGGCACTTTCGGACAGCCCTATCTCTCCTCAGCTAAGATAAGCATATATCTTCTCAGCAAAAATCTGACCATACTGCAACACGCTACCTTCGCCTTTGCTTCAATTTTGACTTTTAATGTAGTAATCCAATTTTAAGAATTTCAGGAGTCAAGTAAAAGATGTAACTTTACATCAAACAAAAGTTACATTAAAAAATTTATTTAATAAAATTTTGAAGATTTTTTCTTGCCCCAAATTTTATTTTTAATCCAAATTTGAAAATTTTCTTCATGTGATTTTTTCAAATAGTTATTACATTTATTTTTCAAAATTAAAATATATGTATACTAGGAGGCTTCGCCCCCTGCTCGCTAGCGCTCGCCAACCCCCGAAACTGCTTTCGCAGTTCATTTCGGATTGCTTCGCAATCCGATGCTCGCNCTAATTATGTTCAGAAAACTTCCAAAAGCGTATTTCTTAATGCTATATCTTAAAGCTATTTCCAGTCGGCCTAATTTATTCGAACATATCTTTACCAATTCATTTGAAATTTAAATTGTATAGCTAAAATTACATTTTTTACAGAATTTCTATTCTTAATTGTAAGAGTCGTGGTGGCTCAGGGGATACAGCGTTTACCTCCCATTGTTTATAACTAGGTTCGAATCCCAGGAGTGGCTGGTTGAAACGAACTCAGCTCCCGGATCGCATCGACCACAGTGACGACGTAAAATAACTTCAGTGGTAGACGGAACATGGTTCAGAATCCTCTTGCAGTCAGGCTAACCGTGGGAGGTTTTCCTCCTCATCTAAAGCAAATGCGAGTTAGTTCCAACAAAAACTCCTATCAAAAGACTACTGGATTCAGGAAGTTCCCTTATCTTCTTGGTCGGGTTCAAAATTACAAGGCTAAGGAGTTGAACATTGATAGTCATAAAATTAGAATATCGGTTGTTCGAAGCATGCACTTTCGGACAGTCCTATTTCTCCTCAGCTAAGATAAGCATATATCTTCTCGGCAAAAATCTGACCATACTGTAACACGCTACCTCCGCCTTTGCTTCAATTTTGACTTTTAAAGTAGTAATCTAACTTTGAGAATTTCAGGAGTCAAGTAAAAGATATAACTTAACATAAAACAAAAGTTGCATTAAAAAATTTATTTAATAAAATTTTGAAGAAGATTTTTTCTTACCCTAAATTTCATTTTTAATCCAAATTTGAAAATTTTCTTCAATTGATTTTTTTAAATTGTTATTACATTTATTTTTTGATTTAAAAAAAATATAAAGGTGATTTCAGTGTTTTGCGTAAGCATTTCTCATACCACTTCAACCACCATGTCAGCAAATCAAAAATCTCTCATCCATTTTATATAACATTTAAATGGCCCACACATTTCCTGTTATAAACAATTTTCAAGGACTTTTGTTTAAGAACGTTGATTAAAATACAAACTCATTTTTGCAAAAAAATCAGTCAATAAAAAATAAGTACATATCACGTATTTTTATAGCTATTTCTCCACATTGAAACGACACTTTCTGTTTGTTCATTGTTATGCATATACTATATTTTCATCCTCATAATACATATATAGTGTACCGATAAGACTGTACTTTATATGTATTTTTAAAATTCTTATCCAAGATAAAAAAAATAAAAAACTGGGAGTCTCAAATTAATATTCAAGAGAGGAAAAAGCAAAAACCATATCGAAATTTCACAAATTACAGTAAAAGAAAAAAAGGAAAATGTAACAAATAATAAGACAGGTTTAATTGGAGGTTGCGTTTTTAACAATCGTCAATCAACCTCTGTCCGTTTCTTGAAACAATCAAACATGTCTTGTTATCTGTTACCTCCTATACTGCGATTTTTCAAATGACGATAGCATTTTTTAATATATAATAAAATATTCATTTACGACCCCCAATATGGATACCTTTTTGTTTTTATTTCCGATAAGGATAAAATGCATATTAAGTGTAGTTTTTATGGAATACTCTATATATTGTTTAATTTAACTATCAATTACTATTTTAGACTATTCATCAGTTGGCATCGATAGTTTACCCGAGGAGAATGATGTAAGTGACGATGAAATCGAAGAAGCAAAAGACGATGTGGATGAAGATATAATAAATGATAGTGAAGTAGAATATGCAGAAGAAATAGGAGATGAAGAAACGAAAGAAAGTGAAGAAAAGTCTGGTATTGAAACTGAAGAGAGTGAAGAAGAAGAAACGGATAAAGATGAAGAAATAGATATAGACGAAGATTCAGAAGAAAGTGATGAAGAAGATGATGATGATGAAGTAACAGAGAAAAATGAAGATGACGATGATGACAAGACTGTAGAAAAAGCTGAGGGCAAAGTACTCTTTACTAGTGATGATGGAAAAGATTTCGTTGAAATTGTTCAAATTCTGGATGAAGATGATAGCCAAAAAGAAACCAAATCAGCTAGTTGGTATGAAAAAATTAAACAATATCTTGCTACTAGATTAGGATAATAGAAAATAAAGCAATAAAATTTCTAAAATTGCGTAAAAAGTAATAGAAATAGATTTTCTTGCAAGAAAGAGTGGCTAAAGGGCAATACTTATATATATATGCAAATAACATATTTAAAATTTAAAAAAATAATAATAATAAGACGAATGTAAGGAAAAACAAATCGCTTTCAAACAGAATATTTGTTGTGGCACGTAATTAAACCATCTCAATAATTCAAAGAAAAAGTTCGGTGTCTTCTAGAAATAAATTTTTGAAAACTATTGAAATATTAAACTTTTTGACTTGCTGTAAACACAGTTTTTTTTAAAGTTAATAAAGTATCACTGAAAACAATTCATAAAATATTAAAAAGTAAATTTAAAAATTGGTGAAATAATTACTGCTTGAATATACAAAATTAAATAAATTGTCTCTTTTCTTATATCTGCGCTTCTCTACCTTTAAAAATTAAAACATAAATCGTTAAATAACTCGATTACTGGAATTTCATTTTAGTGAAGTTTTGTAATTAAATAATTTTTATGTTAAATATTTAATGTATTGTACCAATATCTTGCCGATATAAATTTAAATATAATGCTGATAATAAGAAATACTGTATTCATCATTTTGTCACTTTTAACGCTTTTTTTTAAAATTCTAAAGTATTATTTAAAGATGAGACCATGCTTGTAATTTTATTTACAATAAAAATAAAATGTATGTAAATAAAAATTGGAAACTAAAAAGGACTTTAAAGTGTTTTTCAAACAAATAAACTTTTAAATTAGAGTTAATTATACATAATATTGTTTCCATAAATATGTTATTCCGGTTTACCATAACCAGTAGAATAGACTATCTATTTTAAAACTGGATTATCCCCAGAATAGAGAGAAAAATCGAGGGAATTTCTCATACTGATCGAGAAAATATTTAGAACGCAGCACAAATATAAAAGAAATACAGTGGATATTTGATCAGAATATTTCAGAGCTGAATCTCGTCGGGACAAAATATCATAACATAAAATTTTGTCTACACAAAATATCATAGAACAAAATCTAATCTAGATGAAATATCTTGGCACACAATCAAGTTCAGACAAAATATCGTGGAACAGAAACTCGTTGAGAAAAAAAATATTATGGAACCTAATCTCGTTTAGACAAAATATCGAGGAATAGAAAAAATATCGTGAAACAGAGTCTTGCAAAAGAATCTCTTACGGACAAAATACTAACAAAATTCAAATAATGCGTTCATCTTAGCTTCGTGTACAAGTCATTTTTTGTTCCAAGACAGGACCACGGATGATAGGGAGTTTACTGTTTAGCATATATTATAAAATACAATTTGAATATGTCCTATTTTGTAAAACATTAAGACCCATTAAACAATTTTTCGTTTTATAATAAATCAACCAGAACGCAGTTTTTATTTTTATAACGTATTGCGATTGAATATTTTTAGATCAACTTTTACTCGTAAAATGACACCTACAGGAAATAGCAGCTAACTGATGTAATTTGAATCTCAAACACGCACAATTATTTTTTATCTGCAAGAAAAACTAACAGAAAATAAAATCTAAGATACAACGAAAAGAATGGAAGATATAATAGGCTAAGAAACACGCAAAAAATAAAGAAAGAAAACGTGCTAAATTAAAAATGGATTGAAAATTTTCGTTTCACCATATGGACACGTAACCTGCAACTCTAAGTTGTTGTTTTTTAAATCATTAATTTAAAGTGTATTAATCGCATAGTTAGTTTTAGGATCGAGATAGCATAACATAATTGGTATGGCGGATAAGATATTCCCTAGAATAGTTATACCAGTTTTCAAATTTTCGTATTTGATTGTTAAAAATATTTTTTTTAAATTTCCATGTTGCTTTTTTATAGAACTTTATTTAATGCTGTTTTTAGTTACATATAGTTTTCGAACTCAAAAGATTTTAATCTATTTGAAAATCAAGACAGAAACTAACGTACCTCCTTCTTCTTCTATGACTCTCCACACGCTAATGGCGAAAGCTTAACTTATATCTAACTGTAATACATTTAATTAATTAATCCGAAATATGTCACATTTTACCAAGTCATCAAAATGCAAGATATTTAAAAGTTATTAAGGAGTTTTGAGTTACTAACCAAGGGCAACATTTGAATTTAAAAAAAAAAGAGAAAGGATTACCAACTTAAATAATTTTGTTCTAAATCGCATTAGGAGTATAAAAATTTTTTTAAAATTCCAAGTCGTACAAATTGATTGAGTTTAGAGTATTCAACTGAGATGGTTCTTTAACAGGCTCTTCAACTTGCAGTACAAGGTGATCAATATGATGAAAGGAATTCGCGACCCATCAACCCCGAAAACCTCCAAAAACAAAGAGACGCAGAAATTAAGCGAGGCAGGTGGGAGGTAGTTGGAATGAAATGCATCTTATGCGGCTGCTCAAAATGCAATTTGTTGCATTTTCAAATGCTGGAGAATTTATTGGTCAATTGTTTCCAATAACACAGGGTGATTTTTTAACAACTCAATATGTCCTTATAATAATCAATGGATAACAGCGACTGACTGTTTTGGTGATGTTCATGGTGGCTGAAAAACAAAACTGTTCTTAACAATTTTTTTTAAAAAAATTAAATTTTTAAGACTTTTATGCATCCGTTCTTTGAAAAATAAAAATACAGAATGAAATATTATTTAATTACTTTCAAAAATTCTGACTATGGGAGAGTAAAGCTTTGTTTCCAGTACTTCTCTTTTGAATTTATAAATCACAAAAAAATAAATTTAAAATCATAAATAGAATTCGAATTATAACCATCATAAAAATAGCCCACTTATTTTTACAACGGGGCAATTTTTCAATTAAAATAAAATTTTAAAGTATCGGTAACTTAAGAAGCAGAAAAAAAATCGTAAATAATTATCAGATCGTTATTAACTCTGCGTAATCAAGCACGAAAGTAAAATACATATACTGAGACCGCTAAAAATTCTTTTATACTTATTTAATAACATTTTATTAGATTAAGAAATACATGCTTTTAGAACTTCAACTCACCAAAATAAAGTTTAACTATAATCAGTATTGTTCGGCACCGAAAAGTATGCTATTGACCACAGAGAACTCGTGATAGTTGCAGTTTACAGCAACAAAGTAATTTTCCCAATAAATTAGCACATAACTTATTATATTTTAATCTCACTTACCGTTAATTTTTATTATTGACGTACGCAAGGTTTCAGATATCTTTCAAAATACTCATTTGGGGATGTAGCCCTCATATGCCAACCACATTGATTTAGTTGTGAATGAAAACATGAAGAAGGAAAGAGAGATAATTATTAAGGAACGTGCAATAAACTCGCAGTAAAATTTACTTTTGATTAAAGAAAGCAATCAGCTGGCAAACATAACTAATGTTATGTTTGCCAGCCATAGGCTCACCCATCTCGAATTGGCGAATACTAAGAGAGAGTTAAGCGCACTGGTAGTGTTTATTCCAGCGATTCAGGAGAAGGTCCAATAAATCGAAGCAAAAGACAAACAAGGAAAATGAATATACCACTCATTTTATGTTTTATTGCCGTCTTTTTACATTCCAAGTGAATTTTTTCCCCTCCCAAATGTGCATTTTCTATCTATTCTTATTACCGCAATTTAAAATTTTTGTTTTATCAATTCACTCGCCAAAAAAAAATAAAATTGGTTTATATTCTATGTTTTAACTTTCTCCAATTGTGAAAAAGTTAACTCCTCCGCACTATGCTTTCCCGCCACCAGCCTACTTGTCTTGGTTGAATAATATTGGAAGAAAAAAGTATGGGCTGCAGTTTCAATTACGACAATACAAAACCTAAACCTATGAGAATTTTTTTTTAACACATTCCTTTTGAATGGATAAACTAAAATATTTGAACAACTCTTAAGTTCGTGGCCTAAAATTGCTCCCTGTACCAACCCGCTGATAAAATTCCAGGACCAAGGCAAAAACGGTACTTGAATATAAAAGAAACACACAAATTCTTCCTTTCAATGCTATAGATTATCAACAATGTTATTGGTTGAATGTAAGTGTTCATTTGCGATCATTCTTTAGGACGCCCTTCAACTTGCAACACATGGTAATCAAACTGATGAAAGGAATTTACAACCCGTTAGTCCCACAAGAGACTAAAAATGAGGCGAAAGAGAAATTAAGCAAGGGAGTTGAAAAGAACAAAGATGAACTAGCCACAGTGTAAAAGGGTCATAAAATCCAGTTTTATGTGTGAAAAGAGAAAACGAAGAATTAATGTTGGCAACGAATAAATACTTATTCGATAAAATTGTATTGTAAATGTTACTCGAAAATCTTTTACGCGCGCTCATTGTACAGGTTTTGGAGAGATTTTTTTTTTGAAAAAGTCACAATGGACTCTTTTGAGGGAAAGGCACAGCAGATAATGAGCCAGAATTTCGTCCAAGTAATCAAAACATTTTGATAAGCTGTTTTCTTAAAAATGTTTGTTTTTAATACAGAATATCTTACTTTTGTTTAATATATTTTTAAGAATTATAAATTTAAACTCATTTTTATAAATAGCTTTAATTAAATTTATGATATAACACAACAGCATTGTGTACATATTTATATAGAGAGAAATTTCACATTTAAATCAAAGATGAGGTTGCAAAAAAGAAAGAAAACGTTACTGTTAGTTTGATAATGAAACATTTAAATCACTACTGTCAATAGCAACAGGGGTCCTGCAAACAGCTATATACCCTACTAGTTGCTAATTAAAGACAGCTAGCAAATCACGGCCAACTTCAAAAAATTGTCTTAAAATAATATAAAAAATACATTAAAATTAAAAAAGAATTTTAATCCGGAACATTATTTCTAACCTAAATTTACAAATAACGTATACTTGAATTTAAAAAAATATATAAGAGAAATTGGGATGGAATTTTTGTTTAAGTTAGGAAATCTTAAAAAGTTTTTAAACAATTATTCATAAATTAAAAATATTGTACAGAAAAGATAGTAATTGTAATAATTATATCATGAAAAGGAAATTATAGGCCACATGAGTTATCTCCAAATAGTTCCTCTTTATTTTTAAGTTAGTAACAAAGTATCAATTAGCTTCATGGAATTTTTTTAATGAATGATACTATTCCATTTAAAAGGATTGTAAAAAATTGCTACACTATTATAAGATGAAAGTGATACTCAATTGTGGTAATGAATGCTACTTTTATCATACTAATATAGATACTGTAGTGCTACAGTACCTAAGAGAGGTAATGGAGTATGTGATTTATTTTATTTACTTTGCAAGATCAAAAAAATCCAATTTACTTAATTTAAATCAGGTCTTATCCATTTAAATCAGATTTTTTAAATTGACATTTTATAAACTTAAGTTTATAATTAGTTACATTAAGGGTATCTGCTACAATTTAGATTTTTAAATTCATGACTTATTCCAAGAATTTTTTATGACTTAACGAAGTTACTATTTTCTCCGACAATAACACAACAATAAATTTAAATAAGCATTATAATAACATTAATTGAAATGATAGGTAAAATTAAAACTGTTATACTCTGCATCTTCATATTTATAGATTTTAAATTTAAAAAACAGAGTAAAGAAAGAGTTGAAGCAATAAAATAACTGAAAAAAATAGAGAAGCAAATAACTTTTTTCTTCTGCAGAATTACATTCTAAAGATACTTTTCTTGTTCATCGGAAAGGAAAGAAATACTCCTGATTTCTCATTTCAGAATAAAAAAATTCGCCAATGACTGGCTTGCTTCAGCTAGAATTTTAAATTGATAAAATAAAAAAATAAAAAATAATAACAAATATTCTGAAATCACAGAAGTTTAAAAGATAATTTGGTCTAGAAAATATGTCTTTTCTTTCATTTTTTGAAAGAACACCATAATTTTTAAAGAACACGATAAAAACATTTTATACTTTAATCAAATATCACTCTGAGTGGGATTTTGTTACAAATTCAGATATTTGGAACACCATGAAATTGGGGGGAGGGAGTAAATTTCCTTTTAAAAATTAGATTTTTCAGCAACCTAAATCCATGACTTTTCATGATTTTTTTAAAAAAATAGTCAAAATCATGACAAATTTTGTTCAATACTAAAATCCATGACTTTCCAGGTTCGCGGAATCCCTGTACATCCACATATATATAATTTTGATTGCAATATTATTACAAATAAATAATAACAATACAGTTTTAACCTACCATTTTTTCGATGGATTCAGATTTCTGCCCACCAAAATATCCGAGGTAGTCACAATCTGTATAATAGGGGTCAGAGTAGTTTCCTCAGGAGAGTGGTTCAATGTTTAGACCTCTTCATGTTAGTTTTACTTTTTGCATATTTCACGGTATCTCGAGAAATTTTTAAGCGAATTGAAAAAATTTTGCAAACAAATATAAAATTCGATTATCAAAAGATAATTTCATGCATGAAATAATTTTTAATAGATATTTATTATTATTTAATTTAATATTAGCAAAAAAAAAGCTTTGATGAGTAAGGTACATAATTTATTACATTATTTTAAATAACATTATTTCACAAGACAAAATTTGAGCGAAATCGGTTGCTCCTGAGAAATTCAATTTCTCAGTAACTATTCGACTGATTTTGCTGAATGTATTTTGTCATGTAAAGTTCCATTCTCTAAAATGAAGCAAAATATTGTACACCTTACAATTCAAAATTCTTTCGACAAGTATTAAATACTAAAAAATAATAAATATGTACTAAAAGTTATTATTCACATGGAAATATCTTTGGATAATAGAATTTTATAATTGCGTGCAAAAATTATTCAAGTCACTTAAAAAGTTTTTGAGACACGGCGATATACGCAAGAAGTAAAATTAACAGTAAGGAATACAAAATTTGGGCTGCTCTTCTGACCAGACTATTGTGACCCTAATTTTCAAATTGCGACTACCCTCTATCTTTTTAAGGTCAGAAATATAAATCTATCAGAAAAAGGGTATGTTTATGTGCCTGATGTGTACACTTTTGTGTCTGAATTCGTAATTTAGAATATCGTCTGCACTAATTTATTAGCATATTTGAGGTCACGTTCTCAAATTATTAATATTGAGTAATAGAATGTCTGATCATTAGATTAAAAGTTATTCAGGGTGGTCCATTTATTCAAAAATTTTTTTTTAACACTGATCAACAAAAGCATATACATTAAATTTGATGCAGAATGGTTCAGAGTTGCAGATTTGCATACAGTACATATACACTCATGCATACATTTAAACATTTTGCTTTATTTATATCAATAGATCAACTGAACAAAACCAATTGGTATAAAAATAAATACAAAAATAAATCTCACTTTATAAAGATACAAAAATATAAATATAATAATAAAATAAATAGCCGTTTTGAAGCATATGTTTTAAAAACAAAAACTGGTAACATTTTCTTTGCCATCAGAGGTACTTATTGATTGGCCAGGCAATGCAACTATTTTTTATCTGTTATTTGTACCACAAAACAAAATCAAGGTTCTCTTAAAAAATATAAAAATAAAAAATATAGTTGAATTTACTAGCACCTAACAAAATTAAAAAGTACAGGAGTCTGTCTAGATTTCTCTGAGAGGTACCTATTTTGTGAAAATTTAGACATAATTTGTGAAGATTAAAAATTATATTAAAAAATCAACACAAAAATATTGTAAAAATATAGATTTATCATTCCTTACGAGACACAAAAATAAAATTTTAAGAAAAAGTAGGTATTTTGTGAAACTACCGTTTTTTTTAAAGTTGAATTTGCGAAGGTACCCCTAAACGGTATTAAATTTGGCTTGGACAGACCCCTGAAGTACATTACATATTTAGCAAAGAAAAACAACTTATTCCTGATACCAGCATGCAACGAGTCAGATGCAATGACATAATCATGGAAAAAGTGCTGTTGTACACAGCAGAGAAAAAAATTCTCATATCGATCCCTGCCAGCGTTACGATAAGGAAATTTTGACCGCTTTTTGTTTCTCAGTAATACTAAAAGATTTCCTACAAATGCATCATAAAATAATAAATTAAATATTTTAAAATAGAGAGATTAATGTGTTACAGAGTGCCTTTTCATTTGACTGAGGCGAATAAAGCTTTGTTGACAAACAGTACAAGAATAAGGCTTTTCACCAGTATGAATACGATAATGCTCATTAAGATTATTTTTTCTTGAAAACTTTTTAGAGCATACCTCACAAGAGTAACGCTTTTCACCAGTATGTACTGTCTTATGACTAGTTAAGTCACATGACCTCCAAAATGTTTTGTTACAAATATCACATGAGTGAGGTCTTTCACCAGTATGGACTTTCTTATGGGATTTTAAACTTTGTTTTACAGAAAATGACTTATTGCACACATCACAACAGTGGGCTTTTAAATTTGAATGCATTTCTGAATGTTCTTTAAGATGTCCTTTGAGGCGAAATGTTTTTCCACAAATCTCGCACGCATGAGGTCTTTCTCCTGTATGAATAAGACAGTGACATACCAGTTTAAAATGTGTTGGGAAATTCTTACCACAGACAATACAATTATAGCGTTTTACATCAGACGTTCTAATATTCACAATTTCAGCAGGCTTTATATCCATTATTTTCCGTGTCATTACCAGTTTAAAAATGCACTATTTACTTTATTTCTGCATTCCATTTCGCAATAGCAATTATTATGCTATAACTTTCACAAGCATAAAAGTTTTCGATAAAATAACTAGAAATAACACTTGTTTGGATTGTTTTTTCACTAATCTATTGATGCCAAATATCGAATGTAAACATTGGTCACTTTTAAACAGATTGTTTTGTTAACTTTCATAGTTATCGTGAGTTGTTGTTATTATTTGTATACTTTTCAGATTTTTCAGTTGGTGCTTCAGTTACAGTTTCCGACTACTTATTTCTGGGTTAATTTAGATCTGTTTGTTTTTCTGAGCGGTAAACAGTTTCTCGGTTCTCTATCTTTTAAGGAATTGGTAACTAATTTTAAACCATAGTTTCTACTACAGAATGGCAACAAGGAAATGATAACGTCCGATCAATGGGCTTTTCGCATTGTGATTGGNAAATATCCAGTTTCTCCTAAGTTTAAACTCGTCGCTGAGTTTATTGTTCGTATTGTGATAAAAAAGTAAGGCTAAACTAGATCGTCATTTTGGGTGTTTTATAAATGCTAGTGCTGATAATGGCCACCAAAACTCATGATCCATTTGTCATTTGTAATACCCTAAATTGTTAGAACATTACTCCACTTCAAAAGAACGCATTGAACTCATTGGTTTCAAAGAATTCATCAACAATGCTCATATTTTAAACATTTTACATATTTTTATTTATACATTTTGGCAAATTTTTTATTTTCTGATAGTAGATTTTATTTAATTTCTTTATTGGAATTCTTTTGAGATTAATTGTGATCTGCCTGTCTTGTTAATTTAAAATACACAGAAAACAAACATGCTATTTTTTTTTATTCTAAATTATTTATAAAAATTTAGATACATAATTAATATAATAATAATTTATAAAAATTATATTGTTGTATATTTAAAAAAATTGTGAATAAAAAAATTTAAAAAATAAATGTTAAAAATTTAAATCAAATAACCGTGTTATTTCCGTATTGTGACCTGTCACGTTAATGACAGTCTCCAAATGGATTTTAAATTTTTTAGAGGAAAAAAAACATGAATTGCTCCCTTTCTGTGTTATTTTTTTAGTTTCTCGAGGGTGCTCGCGGCCGGCCATCGCACTGTTTTGAATGACTGGACGATTATTTTGGCACAGATCACGATAAGGAAAGTGCTTGGATGCCCCCCAAGTGCTTGAAAGCGGTGATTTGAATTTTACCTATTTAAGAAAAAATATCCCTATTTCCTATAATAACTAAAAAGTTAACAAATGTGTGAAATTTTTAAGATTTTTTTTCGAACACTTTACAAACTTTAAAAATAATAATTTTTAAAACTAATAAATATTTCACATGACTGCCCTTGCTTAAATTTAAACAATAATGGAATAAACTATTAACTAGTACTAGTTACTTATTTCCGTCACATTAGTAATATTTAAATGGGATTTCTTTATTTCATTATTATTTCTAATAAAATGACTCATTTTCTGCAGTACATTTTTCCACATGATACTAAACTTTATTTTTTATGTTTTTAATTTAAAAATTATATTTTTAATAATATATTTCTAATTTATTATTATTAAAATATATATTTTTAACTTTTAAGCAATTTAAAAATAAAAAAAAACTTGATGGTAAGGAGTAATCTTACTTCTTTTTATGCAATAAATGATATAAAAAATTTTTTTTATGTTCTCCAGACAACCGCTGTAGTGCTGTAACTATTTTAGTTGGACAATGAACTTATCCATCATTTGATGCTCTAAGTGAAAAATTTTCTATATTTGATTACATGACTTTCTCTTTAATTTAACGTTTTTTTTATATAACCTATAATCAATTTTACTACGCAACGATAAAAAAATGGGTTTTTACTTTTTTAAATTTCTTTTACCACAAGCGTTTTTGAAAATTGAGAAATATTCATAATGATGGTTATTATTAATCCCTTTACTAACGCAAAATGTCTCGATTATTGTCAAAAATACCAAATAAAACGAAAAAACTACTATATCTCTTACAAACTAATATTTTCAAAATGATAAAATATTAAAAAAAGGTCCTAAATTTTATGAGTAGATCTAATTACAATATCATTTCTATCAAACGATTTTCACTGTCGTTTATTCTTTTTCTAATCATTCATTTCCTCGATGTTTCAGTCTAACAAGCATCAAGCATAAGTTCTCCTTAATATAGGATATAAACTTTAAATATCGATATCTCAGTTAATTTTTAAATTAGGATGACGTGCTTTTTACCATTTTTATTACTTTTTTACGGGAAAAAATTTTTGCATTAACATTTTTTGATATCCGAGGTCGTTTAAGAATTTTAAAATTTTTTTTTAACGTTACAAGAAATAACATGAAATGATTGATGAAAATGAACGATTTTTATTATTGAACCATATTTCCAGTTTTAGAACGAGAGGTTATTTAGGGACGCAGTATTTATTAGAAACCCTGCATATTAAATGATTAATTATTTTGATTTAAAATCTTAAGTTTTTGAAATTAAAAAATTTAAAAATGTTTAATTTAATCTTTTGAACTGAAATACACGATTTTTTTTAAATAACTAATTTAATTTAAGTTTTTATGTCTAAAAATTTTTTAAATAAATAATATAAGTTTTTTTCTGAAAAACACTTATTATTTTTTTTTGTAATTGAAATAAATAAAAACTAAAGAAAAATAAATAAAAATTAAATAGAAATATTGAAGAGATGAAGTTTGTTTTAATTTGGAAGAGTAAATAATTAAAGGGCGAATTATTATTAAGGCGAAACAGAATATTTTTTTAATTTCTTTGAAATAAATTATCTAATTACTTTTTTTTATCTCAATAAGTATTTTAACTTAAAAAGCAATTCAATTTCTCTATCATTTTTTTAAACAAAACTATGTAGCAAACAAAAAATAAATGTTAACGATTAAAAAAAAATTTTTTTGAATCATTGCTAAACTAAATGAGCAGTTATTTTTTTATTATATATATTTAAAAAAAAAATAATTTTAAAAATATTAAAGATTAAAATTTTGTTTTAAATAATTGCTAAATTAAATGTGCAGTTATTTTTTAATTATATACACTTTAAATAAAAAACAAAATGTTTTTCAATATTGAGAAATGATGAAAATTAGAAACTGTCATCAACTGGAATTGAAAGGCGACTTCTTAGTTCGAAAAAAGATCTCTAAACCACTCAGCAACAATACATACTTGCCTTAGGGATTTTTTAATAATAGATTAATTAAAACTTAGAGATGTCCTACTTTGAACCAGTGTTTGCAGTTGTAGTAAATTCGATTCTATGTTTTCCACCAGGTTCTTTAATTTTAGTTTAATTTCAATTGAAGAAGAGTTTTACACGTGTATATTTCATAAGAGCAGATAGTAACTTAAAAAAAAAGTAGCGGATTCAAGAGAAAATACGTTTTCGTATCGGATTTCGCTACGTAAATTATCGTCTGCATTTAATTTTTTGAAGGTGAAGCCTCTGAACCATTGAGTCCTAGGGTGCAAAAAGCCAATTATCAAAAATCAAGTTATTAAGGTAGGTCGTTTTTTCTTTTCTTTTTTTTTTAATTTTATTTTTTTTTAAATTTTATTTTTATTTATTTATTTATTTATTTCTGCACACAGTACTTCATTTCATACTGTACAATTTTGCCAAACTCGCAGCTTTATACCCTATTTTTAAAAGTTTGACTTAATAAAAATATTTATTAAAAATGCACAAAATAAAACGACAAATAAATAAATAAATTATAAAAATTTAATAAATAAAAATACCGCCATAGGGTAAAAACAAAAATATATCCTTTAAATCGAAATTTAAAATAAATCGCCAAAGTTGTGTTGCTTAGAAATAACACTTACGAAATAACACTTACGAAATAACACTTCGCAGTCAGGCGTACTAACCGCTCGGCCACCTGGCCGAGCGGTTAGTGCGCGCTGAATGCGAAGCCAATGGCAGCGGGTTCAAATCCTGCTCTGGCACGGATGTTTCTCTCTTGTGTTGTCCTCTGTTGTGTGTGATGTGTGAATGTGACCCACCCTATGAACGGGTTTGTGGCAGTGTGGCATGGGTAATGTTGATCACCTCCGGATAAATTATAAATTTTAAATCCGTTTCTCAGTGAAAATGTTAAAAAAATCAATTTAATGTGGTAACAAAAGTAAAATGCATAGAAATTTTTATTTGTACTCATGTTAAAGTTATAAAATCAGCAGAGCAAGAAGCTCAGTACATTCTAGTATAGGGTAATCTAAACTTCATCAAAGGCTTTATTTTCCATACTGTATTCGTATTTAATGTCTTTGAAATCTTTCAGATCCGTTGTGGCATCTGTTTTTGAGAAGCCGTTCATGTTACTTTCATAAGTGTCTGAAACAATCACTATAGTCTGCCCAGCAAATGATTCTTGAAGTATTTTTTCAATAGCCAATAAGGGAGATTCTATGAGTAAATTGCAGCCAACAGCTAAAAGTCCAGCCATTAGGAGGAGGCCAAAATAAACAATAACCTTTAAAAAAAAGTGAATATTTATTAGTTTTGATTCACAGGTGATTGAAATGGTTATAATAACGTTATTAAAGAACAATTTTTAAGGATCAACAGACTTTACGAAGCATTAATTTTCTATCGAAATAAGTTTTGTTTTTTATTTATCCTTAACCATACTGCTCTTACTAGCTCATAATATCCTAACTAACTATAAATAAGTTCCGTTTCTAATATATAACGTAATAATCTGCACACTAGATTGAAACAAGTTTAGTCTGTGAAGTAAGATTAATTTATAATTTGTGCATGTCCATAATAATAAAATTGATAGTCCATAATGTCATTATACTGACTCTAATATACTGATTCATCATTTGTTCGTATCCATGATTATCTACTTACTAGCTTATAATGTTTATAATCGTGGGTGTCCGTACATACCGTTTAAACGTATCTTTAGAACTTTAATCAAAAAGGAAACAGAAAATGGCTTGACAGTTGTAAATGTATTGTGGCGGTAATTGGGTTTAGGGTAATATCTGCGTATGGGGTATATTCTGGTCTTGCCCGAAGAAATCTTCATGTGCTTGAAGTGGCCCGTACCGTTTGAGTTTGGCAACTGCATTTACGTCATCAGAGGTGATGGTGGGGGTCTGATAAAAGTTTCGGGCTTCTCTAGCAAAGACGTTTGAGCACCCATTTCCTCATGGACAGGGATCCATTGGAGGGTGCAAGGCTTTTTTTATATGTCCCTGGATGTTGCTGATGCTCTGGGTGGGTTAAATTTGTTTTCCCATTGCATATGACTTCTAGTACTGATGCTAATATTTTTTTAAAAATTTCCTGAAATAGTTTTAGAGATATGGTGATGTACAAAAAGTACGATTAACACTAATAAGCTCGAGTTTTCTAGTTACACTGTTTGGAATACATTTTCATTTGTTACCCATTATAATTTAAACCAAAAATATGAATCCGTCTTAAAAATATATTTGTTTTTAGTTAAGATGCATTTTTCTCCGCTATAACGAAACCTATTTAACTTTTATTATGGATAGTTATTTTAATTTAAATTACATATCTAGAATAGGCTGTTTGTATCTACATATTTTAGACTGAATTACATAGCTCTGTACTTCCTGAAATGCAGAAGTGTCTAGAACAGAAATGGTTGAACAACTAGTTTCCAAATCGGAATTGGTGAAATTATGAAGTATTTGTAAGGTGATAAATAAAATAAAGTGCAATAGCTTTTGACGCCATTGATAAATGTGAATGCTAATTTTAACAGTAAGTTATAATTTCGGGAAATAATGGAGAATGATGGAAATGTGGTTACAAAAGTGTATTTTTTTTGAAGTGCGAGGCAGGAATTTTAAAAACAGCAGTAATATTTTTCTTCTGTTGGGAAGAAGATAACTTTAACCAATGATCCTACCCACATTACTTCATAAAAGTAAGGGGTTCATTTTTTGCTATTCTTTTTATTTATAGCAGAAATAAATTAAAATATCTTTCATTAAAATTTTTGTACAATAGTACTCAGTTAAACAGAAGAAGTATGTATTTTCCTGATAAAAATTCTGCCGTAGCAGCGGAAGGTTTGTAAATTTCAACTCTTTATAAACATAAAATTTTTAATATTAGTACAATTTAATGTTAGGATTTTGATGGCCACTTGGAAATTTGTCATAATACTAGATTTATCATAATATACTGTATTCGTTATAGCGAGCTTTTATTGTATGTTTTCACATGTCTTCATTATTTTTCTATAGCCCGCGGCGTTCAATTAGCTCCATTTAAGATCTGAGTCTTGAATCATTGAGATAGCACCATACTGTGTAAGAATTCGATCTTTATATTAAAAAACATTTAAAATATTTTGTTTGAATTTTTTCCATTTTTATTTTTTCAAAAATTGAATTTTTGGTTAGCTCTACTAGACAATGCAAGAGTTTTGTCTTCCTATGTAGATATTTCATCGAAATCACAAGAACGATGTGTTCGCAACGATTTGTCGAGTTGAGGCAGCGTCGAATTGGGCCCCCGACGAATTGTATTCACATCGAATTGTGCTTGAGATGAATTAGGCTCATGAGTAATTGTTGCCGCGATAAATTGTGCATACGAATTTCTGCCGAATTCGTACGCACTGCTCCTGTACGAATTGTGCCCAGGACGAACTGTCATCACGATGAATTCAGCGCGAGATATAACGCGACAACTTTTGCGACTCCACAGTTCATTGATTGAGCAACAGATTTACCTTTCCTGTCTTTTATCCTACTGATGAAGGTGTATCATTGCGAAACCATGAAACGATTACCATTGTTTTAATAAAAAATTCTATCATTTGTAATTTAAAACGTTGTTTTAATGAATTTTAATATATGTGGCTGGGTGGCGCAGTTGGTTTGTCGTTGGCCTTCAGAGCCCAAATCTGCGGGTTCGATCCCCGGCCCAGACGCCAGATTTTCGGGATGCAGAAAATCCTCAGCAGCCATGTCGTATGATTATGCGGCATGTAAAAGATCCCTGGAGTGCCTTATTGGCTCTTGGCATTTCCGGCAAAATTAAATTCCTAGTGCACTTTAGCATCCAAATAGAGCCTCGGTGCTGCCATCTAGTGTGATAGAAACTAGACGTCCAAATTAACATGACCAACGGTATCTCACCCATTGTGGTGGTCCTGAAAGAGTGGATACCACCTCTGGAGAACGCACTTGGTCTGCTCATTGGCAAGACCAATTGTGCAGCTCATTGGAAATAAAAAAAAAGAATTTTAATATTATCACGAAGATTCATTCTTGTAACTTTTGCTATTGTAATTTGTCAGATTGCGATAGCATTCTTATTTTTTCCCTTCCTTAAAAATTTATGACCTCCAATGCTTTTTCGCTTTCATTTTTGATGGAAATTTTAAAAATACTTATTAAGGTTGATATTTAAGGAATATCCAGTTTATTGACTAACTCATAATATTAACTTTAAATAAGTTACAGTTTACACATATCCATATTTATGAACTTACTAGATCATAATATGTTAACTCGCATTAAGATTCATTTATAATTTATTCAAATCCATATTTACGAGCGTACTAGCTCATAATCTCCTTACTTATTTGAAAAAAGATTAATTTATAATTTATACATATCCATAATTGTGAACTTACTAGCTCATAGTGTGTGTACTCGTGCGGTGACTTGAAAACACCAGTAAACAGTAATTGTAAAGTAGGTTGAATAAGGTATATGAGGAGTGTAAGTTTTGCTAAAGGTACCCATGGAGACCACGACAAAAATGCATTGATATAACCTGTAAAAAAATTCAACAATAATTAGAAACAAAATAATTTGTTTTCGTTTCATATGAGTTTTCGATCGTATGATTAACAAATTTCCGATTCTATTTTTCGAAGAAGTAAATAAATAAATAAAAATAATAAATAAAGTAACAAACAAATAAAAAAATTTTTTCACCTTTATGCTTTGGTTTTAAGTTTAACTTTATTATTGTCTATTTTTAAATGAAGCACTTTTTTTACTTTTAATTTCTCATTAGTTAGGAAAGTTTATTGCTTAAGTATAACTATGAGCTGCTGCAATTAATTACTTTTTCAGTATTTCAGAATTTCGTTATTTTTCAAAATTTAAAAACAAATCTTAGGTCACACCATATTTTTTTAATTTTTTTAAAAAAAACTTCAAGTAGATTTTTTTCGGATAACTCTTTACCATTGATTTCAAAACATTCAAATAGGTAATTTTTATAGCTTTTAATTTTAGAATAATTTGCAAAATCTTTAAGTAGATATTTTTACTGCAGTTTTTAACTATTCCACAGTTTACAAAAATTTGATGTAGATAATTTTTAAACTCTACCTCAGTTTTCAAAAATTTTAAGCAGATTATGTTTTCGAAAGTTGACATGGTAATTTTTTACATGTGCGAAAACAAATTGCGTTTGGCGATATAAGTTATAAAACATTTTAAAAGCATTTCATATATATTGGTATAAATTATAAAATAAAACGTAAAATAAGTTATTGTGCAATTTTTTGCAAATTTATAGTTTGGTATAAACGAAATTTAAAATAAATTATCTTTTTATTATAAATTAATAATTTGGTATGTAGGAAAGCATTAACCTCCTCGGCCAGTGCAACAACAGAAAGTCATCCAGGCAACTGCTAAAACCCATGTATTCCTGTAAAGTCCTCCGTAAATTGCAAGCTCTAAATCACTAGGTTCACCGTAATATAGTCTTATTGAATTGTAGAACATGGTAAACCAAGCGAAAAACACAGCGACAAACCATCCTAGTATTTGGAATTTCTGAAAAAAATAATTTATAATATATTAAATATTTATACAAGACAATGTAACAAATACTCTTTTAATTTCATTGCATAAACATTTTCTCTAGATCCAGTTTTTAACTCGAATTTAAGTTTAAAACTAAGTGCGGTAAGTTTAATGTGGTAATTAAAAAATATTTAGAATGAAATAAATCTAAATTACAAATCTTAGATAAAATAAGTACAGTTCTACTTTTTTAAGACAATGACTGTGCTTTCGTATTTTATTAATGATGACGTTAAGCTAACAGTTCAGTTAGGATGTCTCAAAAATATCAGCGCGATATAACTACTCGGACAAGAGGGGCTCTCGACGTTTGTTATCATTTTTAAGGATTCATAAAACGAAGAGAAATATATTGGAGAAGAAATTGAAGTTAAATGCATACATTTTGAAATCAATGTTCATATAAGGGGGCTCCCAATTCCTTCTAAGCCCAAGACCACAATTTCTCTCCTCCAATCGGAATTTTAAAATAAATGATCAAGAATTTGTTCTTTTGGTTCATGTATCCATGATAAATATCACTTTTTCAAATTTTTAATTTTGAGAAATTATTTTTAAAAAATTTAGGAATTTCGTACAAAAAATAGCAAAATTCCAGAAAATGCACATAAAGAAATTTCAAAAGATTGGTTGATTGTGATGCCTAGCTGAGTTAAATGTTGAAGCTCTTTACTTTATACAAACCTAACAGAAAAAGAAGTATTCACTTGCAACTTCACTTTGGAGTTCCATAACATCGTCAATCAAAGAATACGAAATAATTTAAGGTAAAATAACAATGACCTAGATAATCAAACAAGACAAAAGTTTTGTGATTCTGATCATTATCATTATTGGGAATACCAAATGCCAGTTCCAAAGAGGTTAGCAGTCTGACAATTAACATAAACAAAAAGCTATAAAGAACTAAACGTCACCGGTCTTTAATCAACTCTGACTACGTTGGTAGCACTAAGGTGTTCACTGTCGCACCATCATGAGGAGTAGAGTAGGTAAAGATTTATAGCTATTTAAATAAGCAAAATTAAATGGAAGGCCGTTTCGGAGTTGGAATAGACTCTGTGTCTTATTCCACCACGAGTGTTCGTAATCAAATAGCTGGTAAGGATTAATCAAATTCCAAAGTTTAATAAATACCTTTACTTGTTTTATTTTTCTATCCTAAATAACGATACAATATAAATTTTTGGTACATTTGGGAGATCCTTAAGACGCGGTTCTCAGTAAAGCACTGAAATCAAGCATCACAGGCTGCTATTAGTGAGCGGTTGGGTAACTTCTTTAATCAGACTGTGAAAAGACCGTGGATGTGTGGTATCGGTCTTCGTTAAATTTTTCTAACTTAAAATGCTAGACTTCGCTCACAAGACTTCGAGTTATCAAAATGGGGAGAGCCTTCCCTTTCGCAGAGCATCAAAATTGTAATGGCATGTATTTGAATCAAAAGCCCATCATGCAATTCAAGTGCAACGTAAATCAATTACTACTACTACTACATTGATAAATTTATGTTTATTTGCTTAATTAACGTTTTCTAGCTGAGTCAGCAGCAAATATGTTGAACTGAATTGAATGTGGAGTTCAATGGCGCAAAGTCCAAAGATGAAACAGTAATTGTTGATACTGATAGTATAGGAGCCTTAATTGGTTACATTAAGGCTCCTATACTATCAGTCAGTCGGTCTAATTCAGGGGATCTAGGTTACATCAGCTATGATAATGATGAAACGTATGTCGGTATGCTTTTAACGTGTGGATGAAGGTAAACGAAGGATAGGTTGATCGGAGCTCTATTATACTTCAAATGAAAATTAAAAAGAGGAAAGCTTACCTGAGGTATTTTGACATCCGGCTTCACTACTAAAATGTAACCAACTAGAAAACCAATAAAGTAAGCTCCAGCATGGCTTAAAGGATTAGCATAGGTTTTCAGGTACGCCTCATCGAGCAGGCTGAAATTTCGATTTTTCACGTATTTAATGAATCCAAATTCTGTATTGAAATAAATATTTATGGACAAAATACATGTTTTAAGATTATGAATGTATGGTGCTTTATGATTGTAGCTGTTGAAATATATTTTTTGAATTAACTTTTACAAGCCTTCATTACAGAATTCTTATCAATTATTATAGTCAGCATTACCCTTCGTTACATTCGTCAGTATTTCGTCAGCATTTCTACCATAAGTTAGTGAGATTACCTTTCAGCTTAATTTGGCCAATACAGAAGAGTTGAGACTTGGAAAGTCAAAAATGACTGAAGATTTGAAAAATAAATTGTAGAAGAACTGATATTGATAAAAATGTATGATTTTCTGCTATCCGCCTAAGAAACAAGGTGTTTAATTACATCAAATTTCAAAACTTGCATACTAAAGTTCTTTCATAGATGGCGTTGCTAACGAAAAAATTATTTAACGATGTCCTTTTAGCATATTTGACCATTTCTACTGAAATACTTTCACGGAATATGTTAATTTTGTCCTTAGACTGGTTTAGGTTATTTTGATAAAAATTTTTTTTGATAAATATTTAAAAATTACCAAAGTGAATTATTTTTAAAATAATAATACTGGACTGAAGAAGAAGCTGAATGTTGAGGCGCCAGAAATTGTTCGTTTGTATAAGCTCCTTAGAATAATTTTTTACTCTCTATAGTGCTCATACTGAAGTTTAGTACAGTAAGTGAAACTCTTTTCAAGAGTTTAGGTCTAAATTATGCGTGCATCATTTTGAGTAATTATAATTTTCTTAACAACTTTACACAAAACAGATTTCTGAGTTTTTCAAGATGATCAGTCTAAAGCCCTCAGGATGTCATGGCCTGTCTAAATTGTAGTAAAACACGTATTAATTCAGTCAATAATGACTTTGAACCAACCTTTTCATTTTACTAGTTGATTCAGAAATGGTAGTTGAATGTTAATGCTCTTGATGGGAAATAAATTATTTATTTATGTGAATAGAAGAAAATTTGTTTAAAAGACATTTCAATAATTTTTTATAAAATTCTTCTGGTTTAGTTTTTCACAATCTAAAAACACTAAAAAAAGTAGAATAATTTTAGAAATGAAAAGAATTATACATACTCTTTATCAATGTTGGTTAAACTGGCCCCCGCTGGCAGATCATAAATATAAGTCATTGTTCCAGTATAGATAACGGATACAACTACAATCAGTATATTTATGGTTATTCCAACTTTTTGTGATCTGCAATATAAACGTAACGAGTTAAGTAAAACTATAATAGTAGCTCTATAAATTTATGTTTATAATTATACAGGGTTTTCCGTGGTCACTGTCTTTAATGTATATATTTTGAATACTTGTCAAACCCAAAGTAAAATATATATATATATATTTGCNTATATATATATATATGATTATTTATTAATTAAAGACAATTGTACTTTACTTCGGATAATTTCTACAACGTTTAAATTTGATAATAATAATAAAATTGCCTCCCATTATAATGATTTCAAAACAACATTAAAAAAACTGCTACTTTTCGATGTAAAATTTTCAATTTTAATAGAAATACTTCTCAGTTTTCTAGATATTTTCCTCCATCTTTCTAGCTTTAATGCTTTAGAGCCACCCTATTTCACAAGAGGAAGATAAAATGCTAAATTTGGTATCGCACAGTAAAAATAGGTTTTGAAACAGACATTAAAAATCATTTTTTAGCCTGTGGCCAACTGGTAAATACCATCCTCATAGAGGCAAAAAGCTGCAACTCACTTTACCTTGCGCGTCTCAGGTTTTGGTAGGATGGGAGAAACGGGGAAGAAAATGAATTCACATATTATGGATTATTTCCATTGATTTATTAGGGATTATCCTTTAATGCTGAATAGAATAAACCAAGCCAGTAGGATTAATATTTCAAAAGTAGTGATGAAGTACTTAGTTAAAAATAGCACTTCCTTCATAACAAAGTACTATTTTTAAATTGTTCTTTGCATAAATGAAAGCCTCACTGCGTCCAAACTATGTATTCGTTCTATTGTCTCTTGTTTAGTTTCATTTAATTCAGTACAAAAATGCACAATAATATGTACTTTACAGGTTAGAACACAAACTAAGACACGAACGTAAAATGCTTAAAGAAAGTCAGGTCAGAAGTAGTACTATTCATATCCTCCCAACCTTATTTATTATTTATATTCACGAAATAATAAATAAAGTTCACTATTCACCAAATTATTATTTATATTCACTGATTTTGGATTTTATTCGATTCAGCATGAAAAATTACATCGGAAATCTAATATGTCTACATAACAGTATGTAAGTTTCGATATCGCGATATGGCGATAAAGTCTGTATCGGTCAGATTATTGATAACGGTCAGAAAACCATTGTACTTTAACTGCATCAGGCTTTACAAGTTCCTATCGAATTTCAACATCTCAGCTGATCAAAAAGTGATTGAAATTTTTATTGATGATAATTTCCGTTTGGCAGAATGATGATTAATTCTGCTATCTGCTGTTTGAATAAAATTAAATTTTACATCGCAAATAAGCACAGAGGCGTAGTTACAATTTGAGCTTTAAAGAGCTGAATTTGTCAATGCACTAGTGTGCTTACTATGGAATTTTGATTGACGATAAATTTTATTTGACGATAATGAGGAGATAAATTACTTTTATCGATTAGAAAAAGATTAAAACTTGCTTTGCCCTTTCAGCATAGAGTTTATATTTAAAACTCAAGGATATTGCTAGTTAAAATAGCGATCAAAATTTCTATTGCAAGTATCCCTCATACACACTCACGAGTTATTGAAACCGTAATAAAAACATTTATGTGCATGTTGTACTTCGCGAAATGGGTTAAAGAATATTAAGAGTTTTTAGGAAAGGACTAATTTTTACAAAAAATTACGAACCTCATAAGTGGAATCAGAACCAATAATGTCGAGAGATAAAGTTGAAATTCAATTGACACGTACCAAGTGTGCACCATACACTAAAATTACATGAAAAAGTTTATTCACTAAATGTTTGGAATGAATCAGCTAAGAAATCTTTACATATTTTGTATATCGAAATATATTGTAAAAATGAATTCTTATTATCAGATTTCTTTCATTTTATTGCTTCGAAGGCACGTGTAATAGGAAAAATAATGCTAATTAATTATATAATACTAGTTAATTTAAATAAAGTAACACATGGATCATAAAAGTATGTTTTGTTTCAAATGAGAAGGCATAATAATTAATAAAATATGATTTAGCTGCTACACTCTAACAAAATGCCAAACCCAAATTACCGTCAGTGACCGGCGAAAAGTGTTTCTGTCAATGACCGTGTCTTTAAAGCTTTTTTGTCATAAAAATACCATCTGCCCGTAGATTTTTCTATCAAAATGTATTGCCAATGCCTGTAAATTATCATTGTGCTCCAAACACTATGCTCAGTTTGAGCTCTGACGTTATTTCATACTCATGCGATTTGTTAGTCGAATCAGGGTGAAGTAGTGCACAGTTGCCATGAGTTGAGGTGCGAGAGAGACCCAAGAGACGAATAGATGAAGTGATTTGATGTTATTAAATTTTTTAAAAATGCCTCATTTGGTGAGACTTTTTCTCCTAGTTGGACACCTTTAAAATAAATAAATAATTCTCAACTTTGGAAAACTTTTATGAACTCTCCAGATAATAAAGCGTTGAAGTAACTGGGAAACTGGATCACAGATATTTCTTCAGAAAACTGTGGCCTTTTTTCACAATATTTCTTCATTTGCGTCATTTAAATGATGAGCAAAGGTAACGCTTGCTAAAAATAGACAAAAGTGAACTAACAAGTGTGAACAACTATTAAAAACTCACAATACTTATATAAATAGCATATTATTTGCTAAAAAAAAGGTCATGCTGTGGCAGAGCCATCGGAAAGCAGCCTTAATAACTTCTACATCTTTAAACCTTGTTCCTTTAGCAAGGTTTTTGGTTTCGGATGTTATTTACCATACTCTTCGGACAAATATTCTGCAGACAATTTGTGTTTCCAAAACTACAGGTTATCAGGAAAAATTGTTGAAGGATATTGAAGTCATCAAGAACTTCAGAATAGAAGAACATTTCGCGAGAGGACTTTAAAAGTTGCTTCGGAAAATTTTACAGCCGAATGCAGAAATGCATTACTATCTAAATTCGGTTGTTTCGAAGCATATCAAATGAACTCGTTACTTACATAATATTTTCGAAGGTACATAATATATCAGTCCTGAAAATTAGTAGTCGCATTTGTTATGCATAACAGAAAGCTTTGAGTAGGATTTTTAATGATACTTACGATTTCATTATAACTGAAAAAGTTGTTAATAAATAAGACATTCCGCCACCAATAATTAGCGCAGTTGTTGACGCTAAAATTCATAGCATCTTTGAAATACGGACCAGAACCCATCAGGGATACTGGCTGGGTCACCAGTAAAACGAAATAATATACAGGAGCTAATCTGAAAAAAAAAAACAAAACAAAAACATTAAGTCTCATTTATTCTCAAAATTCAATACTACGACAAAATTATTCAAAAAATGCAAATATGAAATAGCAAGTATGCAAAATTTGTACATTTTTGTATATTTGGACTGTAAAAAATAGCTGTGTCTTCTGCAGAAAAATAGAATTTTTTTACAGGAAAAAAAAATTTTTTAAGATAAGTGCAAATTTTTTCTGTTTGTGATCGTCAACCACACGCTTTAAAAATATTCCTTTCCTTTTTTTGGCAACTTTTTCATTATATTTGACGATTTAAAGCGTTTTTTTTAATAAAACACTTTCCCTCTGCTTTTCAGCCGAATCATAAACGAAACTACCGATTCAAGGTAAAACTTTTGCTATGCAATTCTACTCACCGTAAGATAATTTTATCTTTTTTTATAAAATCATTTTACGATTATTTTTCTCCTTCTTTTCAGATATTATTTTATGGTTTCAAACATCATATAAATAAAAACGTGATTCGATTTCATCATTGTTGATCTGATATTCTACCCGATTATAATCGTACTATGATCTTTAGGTATAATTTTTTGCTAAGTTATATTTCCAGACATTTTTATAAGGGTGGACCACTGCTGTTTAAAACGTTTTTACACTCAAATATGGTTTTAATAGGTAAGACTTTTAAGATAAAGAAAGTTAAAGAATTTTCTTCATAATCGAACACTAGAGCTGCAGTGGCTCAGGGGACAGAGCGCGCTCTTCCCCAGTGAGGTGAACAGGGTTCGTATCCAGCATTGACTGGGCATGTGAATCATATGACTTTCGGGGCATAACGCTGTTATATTTAAAATAGCAGAGTTCTTCTTTGATAAAATAACTGTATTTATCTGTCAAAAAAAACAGGTGCGGTTTTTGAATAATATTATTTTTCTGTGAAATAAAAGGTTTTATTCTGGCATACCAGCTTTTCACGAAATTTAACAGTTTTTCTTTAGTATTGTGGTTATTTACAGCTATAGAACGAAAAATAATAATAAATGCTAGCTATAGCAATGATTTATATTTTATATATTCTTAATTTGCTA
This sequence comes from Parasteatoda tepidariorum, assembly GCF_043381705.1. Taxonomy (NCBI): domain Eukaryota; kingdom Metazoa; phylum Arthropoda; class Arachnida; order Araneae; family Theridiidae; genus Parasteatoda; species Parasteatoda tepidariorum. The sequence continues at coordinate 81,193,898 of NC_092207.1, read as the reverse complement.
AAAAAATAAATTGAATATCTTATAAATCTTTTTTTTATAATTATATAAAATTTTTTTATCATTATCTAAATTATTTTAAATAATTATATCAAATTATTACAAATTATTAACAGTATTTTTTAATTCGATTGTATGTTTCCATTAAATATCATATCATATCATGACGATCATCATGATGACGATCATCTATTAATGTTTTTAGTGTTTTGAACAAAATGTTTTCAACTAATCTTACCTCCATAATCTGTAAAAAATGAAGTGTAATATGTTCAGTTTTTTATAATCCATCTTTATAGTCTTCAGTGTTATGTAGCACACAAGGAGTCCTCTATAAATATATATATTATGAGAAGTTGAGGCATTTGGTTATAAAATAAAAATTAAATTATTTTACATTTTCTTAAAAAAGTTATATTCTATCCGAAAATATCAAGAATCACATTTTTAAAGCATTTAAATTTCAGAAAATAGCTAGTATTAAACATTATTACCTTTTTTACCTATCTTTTGAGCCAACATGGTACTCTCTTAGAAAAGTATATCAAATTTCATATCATAATATTTGTATATCATGTTTTCGCTTAAGTCGAACCGTAATGTTGAGCAAATGCTAAACTAATATTAATTTGCACGATATAATGGTAAAATTTGGTTCTGTGCAATGATTGCAGCAAAGTTGAACGATGTTAAAGTATATCATGCTCTGAAATTTTCAGAGCTGTGGTAAAATGGAGAATCGGTTTCAGTTTTTAACTAAATAAAATTTAATTACGCTTCAACCATTTTCATTCTAAAATTACGCTAAAATAACAAGCAGCAGTCTGTCTAATCAGTTAACCGTAAAGTTTACGGTGAAGGACATTTTTTACCTTTATGATTTTCAAACCATTTACAAATAGTATGGTTAAAAAAACATCAATACGAAACTAGACTACTTTTTAGCTATTCACAAATAGCGTAGATTTTAAACCGCAAAAAATTAGCTGGAAATTGGAGCTATGTTCTTCGTTAGGTAATGGGCACTGGATTTAGGTTGTGGTGGAGTTGTGTTTTATCAAATGAACCAAGGAATACAGTTTAATTAGTTTATCTGGTTGTTCCATTAATCGAAAGAGATGTTAAATACTAGAATTTATTGTGTTAAGCAGCTTTATGGTGATGCCATCTATGCGAGAATATTGGATTTTAATAGTCCAGAGCTACAAATGGAGGAAATATTAGGATGTCAACGTTGGGACTTGAACCCCTGTTCTGTCGGTCACAATAGATTGATAGTTTAGCCTTCTAGGCAATAATATGTATCCAAGGAAGTGACTTCATTATTAAGAAGGCCTAGTTGGTATGATAAAATTCTGGTTTATTAACCGTAGTAGGGGGAATCAGTTAATAAACGATTTATCTTACAGTTAGCAGCTTGAATACCATCTTAGTTAAGGTTGTTTGACTGTTTTGTTTGAATTTTATAAAATAACAATTAAATAAATTGTTGTTTAAGCAATTTTCTGAGAAATTTCTTACAGTGTTCAAGTTTTGATTAGGCTTAATTAAAAAACTTATCTTTGAAATTTTTAAATAAATATTTCTTAAATAAGTAGACAATAAAATTGTACCTACGTAATGCAGTAAAATGTGTCCACTACAACATGAGTATTCATTATCATATAATTCATCGGCTCCTTCATCTTTTCATTGATATCAAAGAGTCTTTCTGGAATCAAAACTGACTAATTACTTTCTACGCTCAAAGTAATAATTCATAAAAAGGACTTCTTTCGATGTTTACTTACGGTAAGCATGGAGTAGAAAATAAGGATACATGTAGCTATGGACCATCACAACCAAAGTGATGCTAAGAAACTTTATACCATGAAGGCATTTTAAACTTTGATTTGAAGTTTTAGTGCTAAATAAATGTTTGGCATTAGTTGTCAAGGAGAAGCACAGAAATATTCTCATCCAACTATCTGAAAAGACATTAAAAAAGCACTGGCATTAAAAGAACATTTGAAAGTATGGAATATTGTGCACTGTTAGAATTTTCATTTTGAAATTAAGGTAAAATGACGGTCACCAGCAGTCTGTCCATTCAGTTAACCATAAAATTTACGGTAAGGAACATTTTTGTAAACTTTACCGTTTTGAAATCATTTGCAACTAGTATAGTCAAAAAATCATAAACGCAAAATTATACGGTATTTTAACCATTTACTACTAGCATAGTTTAAAAACCGTAAAAGAAGAAGAAATTTAACTGGACATGAGAGAGAAGCTTTTCATTAGGTAAAAGCCATTAGAGTTAGGTTTTTGAATGAGTTGTGTTTTATCAAATGAGCCGTGGTGTTAAATACGGTGATATGATCTCAGATCTCGGGGTTTCAATCATAACAAACGACTTTTAACATAATATATATTTAATAACAAAAAGGATGATGATAATGGTACAGTGTCGTGGAGGAAACTGATTAGAAACTAATGATTTTACATTACTGCGCAGAGCGCCATCTATTGAGCTTTGGAAATTATAATTAATAAGGAGAAATATTATTAACACGTGGCATGTGGTTTAATTAGTCTATCTGGTTGTTTTACCTATCGTAATAGATGGGAAATACTAGGCTTTTTTCCGTAAAGTAACTTTACGTTGCTGCCATCTGTTCATGAATGAGAGCATCATACTCTGATAGTCCAGAGTCACAATTTGGGGAGTGACACACTGGAAACTTTTCATGTGCTGAAAGGAAAGGAGGAAATATTATGGTGTCAAGCTGGGACTCGAAATCCCGCTTTGTCTGTCTTGAGATTGCGAGATTAACCTCCTCAGCTAGAATATGTACCCATCTGAAAGGAACTTACAGGATACATTAGGTGAGCCTAGTTGGTGCGATAAAATTCTGCTTGTGTCACCGTACTAAGTAAAAGCAGTTAATAAATTAAATCTTAAGTTATTAGTGATGTTCCGCACCTTTTTCCGATTTTTCATGCTGTAATCTTTCTCTAAATGTTTTAAGGAAAGGGGTTTGTTGAAAATACTTACTGCTATTTTTTATATCATTCCTTGCTAAAACCCACTCACAAGCTGTTGCTGAAAGAACTAACAAACCCATGTAACATAGGAGAACTCTAAAAGTAAAACATAAATATATCAATAAGTATATAGGACCCTATTCTTAATGAATATAAGTGAATAAAAATGAATGAATGAATATATCTATATCTTGTTTTATATCTATATCTGAATATCTATATCTGAATATCTTATCTATATCTGAATATATATATATGCATTCTTGTTTTTTCCTCTCATACATATTAATTGCGACCCATAAAGTGTACTCAAATTCTACTTGCTTTTCAATAAGATTCAAAAATTACATATAAAGGGTGGTGGTTAAGAAAATCTTAGAGGTGTTGTAATCCCATTTCATTTGTTCATGTGTCAAGTAGCTCGTTTGGGGGGGAGGAAGTAAGAGTTTGATTATATTAATTATTTATTTACAAAAATATTTACAGATATCATAATTGCACAGGCTCATTTGCGCGCACCTCTNCACTATAGAGGAAGGCAAAACTGGAGAAACCAAAATCATTTTCATAGTTGTAAGATACAGTGAGGAGTAGAAAATAATTAAGTGTGGTACCTTTAAACTTTACCAGCTAATAAAACTGTTTATGATGTTCTTTGATTCACTTTTCTCAAATGAAATTCATCAGATTTCAATGCATTCTTGTTTTTTCCTCTCATACATATTAATTGCGACCCTTAAAGTATACTCAAATTCTACTTGCTTTTCAATAAGATTCAAAAATTACATATAAAGGGTGGTGGTTAAGAAAATCTTAGAGGAAAATATATTTCTATTTTTCGCAGAAATTTCTTATTGCTTCCAGATTTTTTTTCCCACAGAAACCTCACATTAAGAAGAAACTTGGTCGAATGAAAAAATTATTATACCACTTAAACAATCATATAAAGGTTAAGAATATTTAATTTTTTTCAAAAACGTCCTTAATAGTTTATTTTAAAAAATTTTTATATGTAATATTTTACAATTAGTCATAAAATTGTTTCACATTTTTTTAAAAATATTTATTTGAAGATAATTTTTATAAAATTTTTTATTTAAAGAAAACAGATCATAACTTACATTCCTAATATTGCTCCTACTGAGTAATGAGGTTTTTGTTTAACTTCACAGGACTTGACTGATACCATTAAATTTACTTCTTTTGACGCTGAGGAGAAACTTCATATTATTAATAAATGAAATGAAAATAACAAATTATTAGATAATGTCAAAGGTTACTTACCTAGTTCAGCTATTTGACTAAGGTCATTTGTATTACAGCCAGACGGGACACAAAAGCCAAGCTCGTGGGGATAATTATATAAAAGTCCAGATTTTTTGACTAACAAATTCATGACTTCCTATGAAAATAATAATAATATGCTGCCGATTCAAAGAGAATTTATGAATTACTCAAAATTAGAGCGTTAAGTAAATATGTTTTGTCTTTTATCTTAAATTATTTGAGAATGATTCTTTTTTAGCAAAATTGAATAACAAATGCAACTGAATATTCAAATAAATCATAAGGATAACAATATAAAACAATTTCCTAAGGTTATAAATATATATGTGCAGAATTTTTGAACTATAACATTCATTACTTTCCATCAAAGATTCAGCCGCCCAAAAATAGAATTTATGAATTATTCAAAATGAGTGTATTAAATGTCAGTTCGTCTTTTGTTTTGAAAGCTTTGAAAATTAATTGTTTTGGTTTATTAATTTATTAGTTTTAATTTATTTCTAAATGTTCTTATTTTTTGATTGAAGATTAATAATAGTAACAACTGAGTATTAAAAAAATCATAACGATAAAAAAACAAATCAATTTCATCAGGATATGAATGTAGGGTTAAGATTTGTTTATTAAATATATATTAATATCTTAAAAAAAAGAAATTCTGCATTCTACTATGAAATATTGCAGCAATATTTACAATCGGTGGTATGAATCATTTTATTTCAAGCAGTCCTTCACACAAAAGGAAAAGTAAATATTCACCTAAACATTTTCCTATTTTCTTTTATTGTTTTATTTTATTTGAGAGTTCCCATCTTCTTTAGGAGAACTAGACTTAAAGAACTTTTTATGTAAGTTTTTTAAAAATTTTTTATAACTGTTTTATACTGTTTCTGTTAGCTCTTTTACTTGTCTTCGTATTTTTGAAATGGAAATATTTTGATTTATTGTTATTTGCATGCGCTTCTTCCTTCCCTTTTTTTTCCGAAATTTTGAATTTGGAACCTGAGAAATATGCACATTAAATATTCTAAGTTTAAGTTTAAGTTAAGTAGTTTAGTTTAGGTTTAACTTAAAGTTTCATATTACCTTGTATTTTTATGCAATTAAATGATAACACAAAAGAGTATTTTTATGCTTAAAGTTATTTTCTAATATTAGAATTTCTACTTTAAAGTAACTGTAGAGTTACTGGTAGATATTTAGCACATATACTGGTTTCTATAAAGTACATTTGTTAAACAAAAGCAAATTTTTACAAAATTATCTTTTCAGGGGTGTTCAATTGCATTAATAAATTTATATTTGACTTTAAATACTAAACTAAGAAAAAAACATGGTCAAAACTATCAAAATATGGTTACCATGTTTCTGGCTCTATGGAAGCACCAAAACTCTCAGTACTTTTTACCGAAGCACTTTGGTAATGTTTTTGGCAAAATTAACAATAAAATATCTTTTTATAATATCTGATAAAGTTTGGTAATTTTATCTTAGATACCTTAGAGCAGTGTTACCCAACTTTTTTATCACCGCGGACCTGTCAACGTTTGATAATTTTACTTCGGCCCGCTGGGGGAGGGATGCTGATTGTTTATATTTCAGACTATTTTGATTTATTAATTTTAATTTAATTGTATTTAAACATGCCTTCAAAATAAAATACAGTTGCACCAAAAAACAAATATAGAGTGATTTAACATTTTAACTTACTAGAACGTTAAATTTAAGAGAACCCTGAGCTTGGAGACGGTTCCATCTGGGGGTAATCGGAGACAATGATTCATTATAAACATTAAAAAATTTATGTCACTACCTTCGGGGGCTCCTTTTTTTAAATAAATAAAGTTTTAATGTAACACGGATATTTTTAATTTGCTGTATAAACCTAGGAATTTACATTTCGTTTCAATGAAATGAGCGGCCCAGTACCATTTGATCCACGGACCTGTACCGGTCCGCGTACCTGGGGTTGGGGAACACTGCCTTAGAGTATGACATAAAAACCATTTATTTGGTTAAATTAACTTCTCAGCTTTCTAATATTTAGTGGTAAGAAGAACTTAAAGGATATATAAAGAATATATAACTTATAAGAAGTTTGAACCAGAATTTCTGGTAAACCGTTACCATATGAATGGTTTAAATACCGTATATTTTGATTTTATTAGGTATTATTATGTTTTTTTTAAGAAGAAATGTCATTACTATACAGTACGGTTATTATATCAGAATTGTTTTTCCGTGAACCTACAATGTGTTTATCAGTATATAAATAATAATAATATTTATGCAAATATGAAATGTAGTTTCGTAAGTTTTGGACTCATGATTTTTGACACATAGATTTTGATTTTAATATTTTTTTTTTCAAAAGCTGAAACAAACAAAACCTTTCCCTTTACCAGAGAAAATGCAGGGTAAAGAGATTTAGCAATGCTACGTAAGCATCGTGCGCGTTTACATACGTATATATAAACTCTGTAGAGAACAGAAATTGCTCTGTACTAATTAAACTTCACAGATCATACTTGAATATACTGAAACCTAAGTAAAAATCCTAAATCACTGCATTAAATGTATCTTATAAAATTGTTTTTGGGTTTAAATCAGTCATACAGTTCAGTATATATTTTTATAAAAATACAAAAGATTACTTAGAAATAATTTTACTTTAGGATATTAGGAAATACATACAGATCCTGTAAAATTTTTTAACTCTTCGATAGGCTCATCATTTTTGTATCTTCGAGACTTGGGTGGCAACGGAGGAGAAATATTTACTTGGCAATACTGTCCATGAAACATGGGTTTTTCGGAATTTTTTGATGGGACTTTAATGTTTAGACATTCCTCATAAATTCCTGGGGAATTAATATTTCCTCTTAAAATTCCATCAACCATCTTGCTACTTGAATCGATAACTAAAAAAAGTATATAAATGGATTTTAAAGCTTTTGCAGGAATACTTATTAAAAATAAATCAATGGACAAATATAAATTTCGAATAGGGTAAACTAACCAGTGAAGGAACACTTAAGCTTCGCTTGCCTTTTAAAAAATCATATTAATTTCAAAATTCGTAATTTTAGTTAAATGACAGTGTCAACATATTTGTTACTAATTGCAAATTATGTAAAATAATTTTAGAGAACTTACATGATATTGCTTTAAAGTTTTAGAGGTTCAAATAAAAAGTAGTAAGAAGACCAAGTGAAGGAACAGCTCTTACCAGTGAATGAACACCCAGTAAAGGAACACTTAATTTTGGTTATTTTTTAATGCTCTTTATGAATTTATATGCCATACAAATATTTAAAAACAAGCCTATTCTTGAAATTATAACATATAAATACTTGGAAAATGTTAACTTTTTTTTGTAATCATGAATTGAAAATTAAAGTGTCAACATATTAACACATACTGTTCATTCACTGGGAAATCTATGCCCAGTAAAGGAACATGCCTGTTCCCTCACTGGTTAGAAGTTGTTTTTCGTATTTTTAACATACTTTTGATGCGGAACATCACTAAAGGTACAAGAAAATTAAAGTTTATCTTTTATTTTCATTAACTTAGAAAAAAAACCAGTAAAGGAACACTTGTTCCTTCACTGGTTTTTCATCGTTTGGTGATCCAGTGAATAAACACCCCCTTATCTCAGTACTTTATTATGCTATGATGCTTAAAAAAAAAAAAACGTAACTTCAATAACTATATTTTGAATTCTCTTTTTCACAGTGAGAAAAATAAAACTATTACATGCAATTAATTCCACTTCAAACATATAAATACAAACACTCACCTTATAATTTTTTCAAAGAAACAAGGTGTTGCAGAGATAATAACAAATTCAAAAATTTTTCCAGAGAAGTCTATTTGACCAGGTAATCCAAAACATTGCTAGATGACTTCCTATTGTTTGGCAGTAAGCTATTGTTACCAATCAATCTAAAGAAAAACTTTCAAATTCTTATTTTTAATCAATATATATGAAATGTTCCTTCACTGGGTAGTGTTCCTTCACTGGTTGGTTTACCCTATATATATTTATATATAGGGTAAACTAACCAGTGAAGGAACACTTAAGCTTCGCTTGCCTTTTAAAAAATCATATTAATTTCAAAATTCGTAATTTTAGTTAAATGACAGTGTCAACATATTTGTTACTAATTGCAAATTATGTAAAAAAATTTTAGAGAACTTACATGATATTATTTTAAAGTTTTAGAGGTTCAAATAAAAAGTAGTAAGAAGACCAAGTGAAGGAACAGCTCTTGCCAGTGAAGGAACACTTAATTTTGGTTATTTTTTAATGCTCTTTATGAATTTATTAGCCATACAAATATTTAAAAACAAGACTATTTATGAAATTATTACATACAAGTACTGAAAAATGCTAACTTTTTTCTGTAATAATGAACTGAAATTAAAGTGATGTTAAATACAAAATAAATAAAAAAAATCATTCTTTCTTATAATTTGACAGTCAAATCTAAATCATTGTGTCATCCGATGCTGTTTATTACCATTATTATTTTATCACCTTTCTGTTTACCTTTTTTCCTCTTATTTCTTGAAGCTTTTTTTCTTTTTCAAGTATTTTTTCTTTCTTTTTCTTCTCCATATTCTCTTGTTTTAACTTTTTTTTAAATCTTTCAGCTTCTTCAAATTTTTGCCATTTCTCTGAAGTTAGTGCAAAAGGTAATTTATTTGTTTTTCTTCTTATTTGACCTTTCTTTTTATCATCAATATTTGACCCATGTAAATGGTTCCTCCAAACTTCTGATTTTTCAGCAACATTTCTAGAATGCCTTTCTCGAAAATACACGGGGGAAAGGTGTCTTGAAGTTTGAGGAAAATCCATCTCTTGTTGACTTATATGTAGAGGATCTCAAGAAGTACTGATTTTACTTATAGAATCATTTCTTTTTTCAACTAAGAGAGGATCAGCATGAGGGCTCATTTCAAATTCGATATCTAAGATGCATTCATTATCAATACTAGCTTCAGTTCCTAAGTTTGACTTAACCAAGTGGTCTTCTTTTAATACGTACTTCTTCCATTTTGAAAAAAGTACAGGCTCATGGTCATTTTCGATATTAGACTCTTCAGTCAATGCTGCGTTAAAAATTTGCAACATATCTTGAGGGATTTCCCTCTCAAACTTCTGAAGAAATTGAGTATCGTTTCTGTTTAACTCTGTTTTTTGTTGAGGAGCTTGCTTCTAAATTCTAACATAGTAAAGTAGCTTTTATAAATTATATAATCACGTTGCTATCCTATAATGATAACTTATTAGGAGTTCTTGGTTCAAAAGCCAGCGAAAAAATGTTCTATTCAAATTTTTATGATTATATTTAATTAGTTTTCGATTTGTAAACATAGTTTATTAAGTTGCCTAACATTTGATGTAACTACACACCCCATTAATAAATATAAATTATAATTTTTTCATAAATTAAGCTATTAAATTAACATTTTGAACTGAAATTATTTCAGGAATTATTCATACAATTTTTAACAAAATTTCGGTTGTCCTCTATATAGCAGAA